>NC_091193.1:31502345-31627345 GCF_040958095.1 Procambarus clarkii
AAACATTTACACTCAATGTGGCAGGTACGAACGCAGTAGGGCATTTCCACATTAATATGCCATTTATACACAGAATATATAATTTACACACAAAATATGTTATTTTATGTACAAAAATATATTATTTACACAAAAATATATCATTTACACAAATATTGAATGTACACTCAATGAGAATTAAGTTGGCTGACCACAAAATAACGTCTGACCACCTCTCCAACAATGGATTCCTTGTAGGTGTAGATTATTATCATAAATTCATCACTGGACAAACTAAAAGGCATGGAATGAACCTGTTATTGTCTGTGGGAGGCAATTTGCTCACTGGCCCAGTACTGAGTCTGAAACAACCCACCCCTGTAGACAACTAACAAGTCAACCCATTGATAGTTACGTAACTAGAGGGAGAACAGTCACCACTTAAATTCAGAAACATGTCTGAAGATGAGCTTGTTCCCCCAGTACTTAAATTATGGGATCTAGTCACCTTTGGTATCGTCCCTGAACAACCTAGTCCAGATGATAAATGGACATACAAACAATACCTGGACTCAGAGGTCTACATGGACAACCAATACTAGGTCAGGCTACCATGGACGCTGAATCATCCTCAACTATCTTGAGGTTATCTTAAAAGGAATTTAGGGCTTAGCTTCCATGCTGCCCGGTCCTCAACCAGGTCTCCTTTTTGTTACACACCCCCATGAAGAACCTGTAGCAGTTGTCTAACTCCCAGGTACCTATTTACTGCTAGGTAATCAGGATGAAGGAAATTTTGCCCATTTGTTTCCGCCTTCACTGGGGATCGAACCCAGAACCTCAGGACTACCAATCCGAAGCGCTGTCCACTCAGCTGTCAGGCCCCCGGTAAATCATTTCATGGCACAAAACCAATTAAGGTCTCAGGTGTTGCACTTAAATAGACAACCTGATAACCTGAAATTGTACCATGACATAATACAACAACAACTCGATAACAAATTTATCGAAGTTGTAACCAGTGATGACCCTAAGGACATTATTAAAGTACTGAAAAATTCAGACACTAACCCTCCTACAAAATATTTAGCTGCTGTGCCAAGACCAGGCAGGATAGTATCTCATTGAATGACTGCCTTCAAACTGGCCCTAGCCTGACACAAAGGCTGTATGACGTGCCATTAAAGTTCGGCATAGGGACTTATGCATACACGGCTGTTATAAGTAAGACATTTCTTAGGATAGGCCTCCAAGAAGAGGACCAAAATTACACCAAGTTCCTATGGATAAAGGATCCTAGTAATCCAAACAGTGAATTAATCCCATACAGGCTTCCTTCAGATTTCTTTAGAGCTACTTCTTCGCCGTTTCTGCTTCAAGCAACCTTAGACATGCATTTGAAGAAGTCCAATTGCCCAAATAATACTGAAATTAGCAATAACCTGTATGTAGAACACTTCCAAGGAACAATTAGCAGTGATAAGGAACTACTTAACATATATAATGAGGTCAATCGAGAGCTGTTTGGAGCAAATGTGCCTCTCCAGTCATGGACCTCATATATTGTAAAATTAAATGAACTGATTGAGTCAGAATTTCCAGACGACCAAGTACCTCATAAGACTAAAGCATTAGGAGTCGAAGGGGAAACAACATCTGACCAATTAATAATAAAATCAGTGGAACCAGAAACTGCCAATCTAACAATGAGGAAACTATTATCCCAAGTCAACAACCCATTGGGACTATTAAGTCCCATATTGATAAATGGGACGTTGATAATGCAGGAATGCTGACAAGAGAAGATAGACTGGGATGATCCACTAACACCTGTCTTGGAAGAAAAATGGCAGGGATTAGTGAAGAATCTAAGTATCCTAGAGTCTGTCAAGTTCGCTAGAAACAGTACATCAAAATCAATCAATTAAGCTTCATGTGTTATGTGAAGCCTCAGAAAGGCTTAAAGCACAGTAGCCTACCTAGTAACAGGTGAGCAGGCAAATTTGCTCACATCAAATTGCCATTGGCAACTGTGGCAGGTCATTGCCACAACCTGAGTTAACAGCCATACTGCTAGGAGTAAGATTGACTCATTATCTGACCAAAACCTTAAGTAACATTTGACGAAACAGTTGCATAGTCAGATAATGAGGCAGTACTACAGTGGGTGCGAAAATAACAACAGCAAAACTCCTTACATGAGCAATTGCATAAAGGAAATAAGAGAATCTTGCTGACTGCGGGACTGACTGACAGGCTCTAGAGGCCTGACGTTGAAACAAGTATCCAAAACTGAGATGTGGTTCCGTGGACCTCAGTGGCTAGTCAGTGACCAGTGCCTTAAACAAAAGCCACAAGCCATTCATACCAATGTCAGTGCTCCCACTGAAATACCAGACCCACCCAGGACTTTGGTAATTTATCCTATTTGGTACTCTGACCTGAACAAACTATTAGGCGTCACACAAATTGTGCTTTATTTCCTAAAGAAAATAGCAATCAAATATAAATTCCCTAGTCCCTTAAAGTACTGGGTCAAAGTGGCCCAAACCGAAACGTTCGGAATGAATTTTTAAAACGTCCCTAAGAAACTTGAAAAGGATCTGGGGCTTTGGATCGATCGACACAGTTATTGCATTTTAAGGTGCAAGGGGGTCCCTCGCAGCAATAATAATAAGAACTGCCGCACGACAGTACAATATGAAACTTAAATAATACTACCATAATTCTGACGAGGAGCGATCAACTGTTCAGCAGCCTTAAATATTGGATTTCGACGCTTGTTTTTCTCCCCTCCCCCTCCCCCCCCTCCTCAGAATTATGTGGGAAAATTCGACATCATATTCAAACTCTAATGTAACAGCCATCAAATGTTGTTAATATACATTATTTAGTCATACAAAAGTTACAGAAAACAGGGTTACATATTCAAGGTCATACACAAGAGTTAGATTTGTATCACAAATACATAAACCCATTCTTCTATCTGAATCTCGAATGTTACAACATCGGGAGAGGGAGGAGGGAGAGGAAGCTATTGTAAACAGAGGCAGCCATATTAAGAGGTATTGTGAACTTAGAGTCCGACGACAGAGGGCCTCCCATAACACAAATTTACTCAAAGCATGTCCTAAAAAGCAGTGTGACTCCAATTACTAAATATTTGCTTCTGAGACAATCTAACGTCATAATAAGGGAAGATCAGCTTTCAGTATTTCTATTACACATAATTTTGGCCATTATTAGTGTACGAATTTATGGTTATGCTGTAGAGAGACAACACCCACAAGGGTAAGCCTCATTATTATAATAATTTAAGTTCATGTGTACACCTGTTCAAACATGTAGTCATCAGATATTACGGTGTATTATATCTTCGGGTGGGTGTGACCACATGATACATAGTTGAGCTGGCCACATAAGGACCACCCAGATGCCAAAAATCACTGGAATTCATGTGTCCAGGGGTGTCTGATGTGTGATGACCAGTCAACACTGCCGAAACAGTTGAGGCCAATATATACTTTAACTGAACACTTGTAGAGTAATTTAACATCTTAGCTGAAATTTACCGTTTAATAACAGTAAGATTAAAATAATAAAAAATAACCATTTTAATTTCAAAAATTGTAATTTAATTTTTTTTAAATAATAATAAAATAACCTCTCCCCAAAAATATGTGAAGGGATGTTTACTAGTGACGGTAAATTATAAAATACAGTCGAAGAAATAAATTCAATCTCTTAGAATAATAATCAAATATATCACTGGTAGGCTTCCCCACACGAGTATCCTAGTGCCCAAGTGAATAAAATGTTTATTTCCACGATGGTGTAGTTGGTAATTTATATAAACATGTATATGAATGACATTTGTGTAGATATCTATAGGAGCTGCCTCGAATAGACCTTCTGGAGTACTTCTTTATTATTAAATTATTTTGGAATATATACAGCATTAAAAATAATTTATGAAGCTAAACAAGATATGCTCTATAAAATAGAGCATATTTTGATATTTGATATTACATTTATATGGCTCAGCAACGCATGTGTGTTGCTGAGCCACAGCAACCTTCCCCTGTCTTCCAGTCCTCCCCAACCAGTCCCCGTCCCCTCATACTCCCAACCATTCCTCACTCCACCGTCCTCCCAACCAGTACCCACTCCCCCATCCCCTCATCCTCCCCCGCCATTCCGCCCTCCCTCGTCCCTTTGTCCTCCCCACCATCCCAAACTCCCCCGTTCCCTCGTCCTTCTCCACCATTACCCCCTCCCTTGTCCCCTCGTCCTCCCCACCATCTCTCACTTCCGTCCCCTCGTCATCCCCACTCGTCCGATGCCTTCCCAAATGGTCTGATGTTCCCATCAGAAAATTGGGAACATCAAGTAATCTGATGTTCCCATCACTGAAATGTAAGAAAAAAGTTAGAAAATGAAATGAAAAATGAAAAAAATATAAAAGAAAACAATACTCACGAGATGAACGATATGGTAAACAACACAGCTCAATTCCAATGCAATGGCACACAAAAAAATTAAATCAAAATGAAAATATATCGAAATCAATGAAAATGGAATTTATCATGGAAATCGGAAACATTGAAATGAAATCGTAACATATTTAGTATTGCGTGCGTTGCTCTTACGTGTAACAGATGGCACTGATTTAAACAAAAAAAAAAATTTCCTGGCACAGGTTTGGCATGTATATAGTAGGTATATAAAAACACGCACCTATTCAAATGCAATTTTGTGTCAAAATTTCAAAGCAATCGGTAAAGTGGTTTGGAAGATTTATCTCATAAAAAACACATGAAAAACACAGTTTTTCAAAAGAAGCATGTTTTTTCCCAACATAGACATGACATCTATATAGTATGTATATAAAAACTCACTTGTATGCAAATGGAACATTTGTTTGAACATTTCAAAGTAATCGGTGAAGACTTTTCAAAGATTAGCGATTTTGAACAAACGAACATTTACATTTGTATTTGTATAGAAGATAGCTTATGTTGCTCATATGTGCAACAGATGGTGCTGTTTTAAAAAAAGCATGTTTATACCTGTCCCAGGTATGGCATCTTTACATAGGCTCACGAAACGAACAGTATGGTAAACAACACAGCTCAATTCCAATGCAATGTCACACAAAATAATTAAAACAAAATGTAAATAAATCGAAATAAATGAAAATTCCATTTATCAATGCGATCAGAACAGCGAAATGGAATTGCAACATATTCAGTACATCGTGTGATGCTCCTACGTACAACAGATGGCGCAGTTTAAAAAAAAAAAGGCATGTTTTTTACCTGTCACAGGTGTGACATCTATATAGTAGGTATATAAAAACACGCACGTATATGAATGGAACGTTGTCAAAATTTCAAAGCAATCAGTGAAGAACTTTCGGAACTTTACAGCGTGTGTTGCTCTTACATCTAACAGAGAGTGCAGTTTTTATAAAAATGAATTATCTTTCCTGTCACAGATGAGGTATGAATATAGTAGGTATATAAAAACACCCGCCTAATCGAATGCAACGTTGTGTCAAAAATTCAAAGCAATCGGTAAAGGGGTTTCGAAGAATTCCCTCACAGAAAAAAACACAGTTTTTCGAAAAAAGGACGTTTTTTCCCCTCACAGACGCGACATCTATATAGTATGTATATAAAAACCTGCTTGGATTCGAATGGGACGTTGTGTGAAAATGTCAAAGCAATCGGTGATGAACTTTCGGAGATTAGCGATTTTGAACAAATGAACATTTACATTTTTATTTATATAGATGTGTGAATCATCGCAATACTCAAAAGTATGGTGTTCTTATTAGTGATTCAATTATTATGTTCTTAAAGCAATAAACATAGTTTTGCAGTTATTACACTATATACACACATTATATATAAGTATCTAAATGTTTTGTTCACCACAACTGTACAACTAAGATGATATAGTTAGTTCAGGCACTAAGAGACATCGCTACACACACACACAGTCAGCTGGCGGCTGCCTCCCTCACACACTCAAGATCATGTGCACTAAAATTTCTCCCTCAACAATTCTGTTTGTAGTGTTATTACACTATATACACACATTATATATATGTATCTACATGTTGTAAGCACCGTAACTGTACACCTAAGTTTGTAGAGTGCCCAAAGAGCATAGTGGCCACCCTCTACTCAGCTTGACAAGTCATACAGACAACGCCACCTCCGTCACCCAAATGACTCCTCTTAACAAAATCCTTTTGCTGATATTACGCTAATGCACACTTTATATATATGTATCTACATTTGTAATCACCATAATTAACCACTGACCTGGTACGGTGAATGCAGACAATAACAGGTGGCCACACAGTCAGAACTCTCCCTCCCTCCCTCAGCATTACTCCTCCCACACAACGCTAATTATCTCAACAATCCTGCTATTATCACAACAATCCTGCTATTATCACAACAATCTTGCTATTATCACAATCCTAGTCATTTTTATCACAACAATCCTTCTATTATCACAACAATTCTGCTATTATCACAATCCAGGTCATTTTTATCACAGTCAGGGGTAATCTGTAATATTGTCATCGCTAAATAATAGCAGTTACATATTATTTTGACATTTTTAGGCGATGCTGTGGTCACAAGCTGAACAGCAGTGCTGTTAGCTCATGCTGCGTGCACCAGCCTTGGTTGCTCCCACAGTACTGTGGCTCTCACACCTGAGAACATTGCCCACGATTTTTTTTTAAACATGGCGTCTGTTTACAAGAGCCCTGAAGAAGCTTATGTGAACCCCGTGTAGCCGCCGGCCGTTTGAATCGTGCCTAGCACACTATGGCGTATATATACGCTATAGGGTGACAGGAACCCTATGGGGTATGCCATAAGGCACTGAGCGCATGGCGTATATATACGCCATGCGCTCGGTGAGACATGTTACTCTTTACACACAGAAATCACAATAGCGGGATGCATCAAATGAACAAATCCACAAGGGCCGTGACGAGGATTCGAACGTACGTCCAAGAGCATCCCAGACGCTGCCTTAATTGACAGGCACAGGCTGCCTTAATTGACATAGCTGTAGTAGTAGTAGTAAGTAGTAGTTGCTGTAGTAATTTTCTGTAGACACTAAGCTAGTAAAAAATCTTCCTTATGAATAAGTACATCTAGGAATGGCAAACATTTATTAATTTCAGTCTCCATAGAAAATTTTATAGAGGTGACTTGATCATTATGTTTAGCTACAAATTCGTCTGTGTTTACATCTGTAGGCCATATACACAAAATATCATCAACATATCTAAACCATGGAATGATTCCAGGGGTAATTTTTGAAACAAATTTAATTTCAAAGAATTCCATGTACAAGTTTGAAAACAATGGCGATAAAGGATTTCCCCAATGTCATTCCAAAAGTCTGTAAATAATACTCATTATTAAAGGTAAATTCACATTCAGCTAGAGGTGTTGAAGTGAACAAAGGCCGCCTCACACCAGATGGTCCGGGAGTTTGCATGGCGTCAGCATAGGCAGGACCTGTGACATCATTTATGTCTGGAGCGTGCCGCAAGTGTTGAGATACTGTTGCTGTTTGAGGCCAATCTTCCGGGTCCCAGCGCAATAGGGCCCAAATTGCCACCTCGTGGAACTGTAGCAATGTTAGCTTTTTTTGATCAGTTGTGTGGTATTTGTACAAAACAAAGGCATTATGCAATGTCATTTGCAGGAAATAAAACGTTATCTTTTTGGTCCATTTGTGAGTTTTCCTGGTAATATGGTAATACCATTTGATCGAAGTGGTCCACACCTTTCATGAACTTATTGTACCATGCAGCCTAATGGTGAGAAAGAGAACCTCATGGCGCGCAGTTTGAAACAAACCCAAAGTAAATTGGATTAAAATTGAATTTTATACAAATATTTTTTATGAGGACATAATTTTATGTCCACATTGTGGAAGCGGGTAGCCGAAACAGGCCTCCAGGTTATGTCCTGATCCGCATAAAGTGTTAATGCATAACTTAACAAGATTGACAACAATTTCAACAGAAAGTGGTAAAACATGGCTCATTAGTTCATGAGCAAGATGATCAAGAATATCATAAACTGGCACCTTTCTAATCAAAGAACAAACGTCAAAACTGATTAACTATAAATCAGGAGTGACAGGAACACTATTCAATTTGTTAACTAATTCAAGAGAATTGGTCAAATGAGAAGAGGAAATAGTTCCTAACAATGGGGACAAGATTTTTGTTGGGATTGAGTACTACAGATGTTGGAGGTAGCATGTTTGGAGCAGATGCTCTTTTGTTTATGATCTTGTTAATAATATTTCATGTACCTGATAATTGTTTTGTGGTTTTGTTATTGGATGAGAATAAAACCATGTGGACGAAGATTGTTTCTCTTCAGCTTTAAACCATAACAGTGGCGACGAGGATTAAACATCTCGGGCAGAGAGCCTGGGTACGAGACGTGGTTTGAGGATCCAGTGAGAGCAGGGTACGTCGTGTGGACGAGTGGACGCTTCGCATACAACAGTGGAGTGTGCTACCACCGTGGCCATGGCTGCGCTGCTCATGTCAATGGAGCCGTTAAACACTGCCAAGATCTCGTTGGACCTGTGGCTCAGCCTGCTGGAAGCAAACTTTCAGTATCGGGAGATTTAGGAGGACGCCAACAAGAGAGCGGTACTCTCTAACGGTTTCACTGGGTTCTGAAGCGTATAGTGTTTTCGGAAATTTGTGTGCACCTGAGCTATCCCACACGAAGACCTATGTAGACCTGATTGCCCTTCTTAAACGTCAGTATGTGGTGAAACCATCATATCACAGGAGTTTGATGGATTTCCTGAAGAGGACGAAAAAGCAGCAGGAATCCGTACAGGATTTATATGCGGAATTGAAGACTTTGGCTAACCACTGCAACTTCAGAGCACGGTTGGACGGCAGGGTTAGTGACCAGGGGCCAGATTCACGAACGCACTTATGCAAGCACTTACGAACGTGTACATCTTTTCTCAATCTTTGGCGGCTTTGTTTCCAATTATTAAACAGTTAATGAGCTCCGAAGCCACAGAAGGCTGTTTATAACAATAACAACATTTGAATGGGAAGTTTTCATGCTTGTAAACTGTTTAATAAATATAACCAAAGCCGTCAAAGATTGAGGAAAGATGTACACGTTCGTAAGTGTTTGCGTAAGTGCTTTCGTGAATCTGGCTCCTGTTGTTCATGGCAGTGGAAAAGGAGAATTATTTCCATAACCTGGAGGCAGAAAACTTGGATCTACAATCGATGATATCATGGACAGTGCTCAAGAAGATATTGAACCTGGAAAGTGTTTTTGGAAGTAAGACTTCTACTCAGGAAATTATGGTCGTACAGGGCCAGACCAGATGTAAACACTGTGGATACAATCACATAAGTAGCAAGTGCAAATTTAGTGCCTATATATATATGTAACTTTTGTAACAAGGAGGGACACTTGCAGAGAGTGTGTAAGGAATATCTGAACAGGAACAGCAAGGCCTGGGAGAGGAGATGACCAGGGAATGCAGGAAGAAGAGGTAGTAGTACTGTGGTCAAGGCAGTAGAGGAAGGGAAATCGTCTGAAGAAGCTGCAGGTGAGGAAAACCGACTATATTCGTTGAAAGAAACGGTATGTTCAGTGAAGTAACAAGTGGTGAATTTTGTAATTAATGGGAAGTTAGTTCCCTTGGAACTGGACACTGGTGCTGCAGTGTCAACATTGTCTAGAGCTTGGGCAGATACCTTGCAATTGAATGTAAAACCTGGTAAAAATCATTAAGTGCTTATGATAATGTACCGATTAAGGTCTATGGCAAGGTGTCGGCAAAAGTAGGTTATAATGGAAAATAAATTGTCCACGATTTTTATGTAGTGGATTCACATAATCCTAGCCTATGTGGTTAGGATCTCATGAAAAAAGTGGGAATTTTCTTGGCGGGCCTAGATGAATTGTCGATAATTAAAACAATTAAAAGTGCCGAGCAAATGTTAGATAAATATTCAGTGGAGGTAGTTTAGTTCATTTATTATGCACCCCATACCCATCTTGTGGGCGGTAGGGGAGAGGGTTACAGAGGTACATAATGGGCTCAGGGACTGAACCCCACAATTCATTTAGCTAAGCAAGTTACAATCTTGATGAGCTATTTACAAGTCAATATAAGTCGTCACATCAACAATGGGTTCGAGATCGACCACAAGTACTGTTTCTAAATTAAGTAACTGACAAATGTGGAGAGCTAGTGTCACAATTGATATGTTTGTCCTGCACACCGCCCCCCATCCAGTGGGCAGCGGTGGATAGGTTACAATCACTTAGTTACTTCCTACAGTTAGCAAACTGGGGATATTTGGCTAAAATTTCTGGTAGCAGATCATTTTGAATGAAATATTTGCACATCGTTGGAACCTTGGTTATAGTATTGTCTCTAAATTCACGTATCTTTTCGCACTCCATCACATATGATGGAGGGTGTGCGAATAATTTTGTTGACACAGTTTACATTTGGATCTCTGTCTACATCGGCAGATAATGAAAATTCCCAGAGATACTTGTAACCGAGCAATAGTAACATCTAGAAGTCTGCTGATTTTATTGTATGATCCATAGATGTGTGGCTCCTCTTGCATGATAGTATGATGATAGATAGAATTACTGGTGTCAATTTCACTGCCTCAGATCTACAAGATCTTGTTGAAGTTCTCGGTGTACTGCTGGTGGAAGCAGATAAGCCAATTAATAGCATGGTGGCAAAAATTCACCTGAAAAGTGGGGCTTCACTTAAATTTTTCAAGGCACGAACAGTGCCGTTTCATTACAAGCAGTTGGTAGAATCAGCCCTGGAAAAGCATGTGGAAGAAGGTATCTTAGAGCCAATTACACATAGTGAGTGGGCAGCCCCAATTTTACCAGTGTTGAAGGCAGATCAGAAATCCTTGAGAATCTGTGCAGACTTCAAGGAACTGAATAACCGCATACACTGTGAGGCGTACCCTCTACCCAAGATAGATGAGTTGTTGTCAGAGGTCTGCATGGGGACAATTTTTTCTAAGATTGACCTGAAAGGTGCTTACTTCCCCCATGCACTCGAGCAATATCAATAGGCCGTTCTCCCTCATCGCCCTTACTTCATTACACACAGAAATCACAGTTGCATGATGCATCAAATCCTTGTCACGGCCCTTGTGGATTTATTCATTTGATGCATCACGCAATTGTGATTTCTGTGTGTAATGAAGTAAGGGCGAAGAGGGAGAACGGCCTATTGACATGGCTCGAGTGCATGGGGGGGAGTTGTGTAAAACCCTTGTTTGTGCCTCAGAGAGGCTGCAGGATCCAGTAAGTTCAGTAGATCTTCGATTTCAACTCCTTTGACCATGGCGTAGCTCAGTCGATTAAGGCAGCGTCTGAGATGCTCTCGGACGCAGGTTCGAATCGTCGTCACAGCCCTTGTGGATTTGTTCATGGGGGAGTCATACCCTCTCGAGGATGACAGCTCAGTCGGCGTATTCTTCTAGTCTACCAACTGCCTCACACCTTCCCAGACTGTCTTCTCCAAACAGTAGCAAATACTGGCTGACCTACAGCCTACTCTACTCTAACATAATAAGAAAATATACTAATGACATATATATGTACCGGCCTATATATCAAGGGGTATTGGGAGCGAAATAATGATCTATCCTAATCACTCCTGTCCACGATGGCTATCCTCCGATGGTAGAAGGTACACGGGTCCTAGGTAGCTCTCGGCATTCTGGTAGTGTGCAGGCGATGAGTCACAATAACGTGGCTAAAGTATGTTGACCAGACCACACACTAGAAGGTGAAGGGACGACGACATTTCGGTCCGTCCTGGACCATTCTCAAGTCGATTGAGACTTGACAATCACAATCGACTTGAGAATGGTCCAGGACGGACCGAAACGTCGTCGTCCCTTCACCTTCTAGTGTGTGGTCTGGTCAACATTCTGGTAGTGTATTACAGGTCCTCATGTGTCGTGGAGAAATCGCATCTTCACCGTACCAGGGTTCGGGTTTTCCCAACTGGTCCAACCAGTGGTCACTGAGCATGTCACTGTACACACACGCTCCTTCAACGAGACGTTTTCTCAGGGATCCGGATGCAGTGTCTTCCCTCCAAAACCTCAATAGATGTGACCCAGTCACTGCAGCGCTGCACGTCGTACTAGAACGGACTCATGGGCGCCAGATTTGCCCTCCCAGAGTCGTCGCACACCTTCAGTCGCCGACTAATATCCTCAAGTTCTTGGCACTCCTTTGGCCACTAAACATGACTTTTTCGTACTCCCCAGGAGAACACTGTCTTTTGCGAGAATGGTAGACTGCGATGGCTGCTTAAAATTCACTGAGCGAGGCTCCCAAAACCTCTAATCTCGGGAGCTCACTGACGCATTTCTGCTCGCATCAAAAGTCTGTGTAGTTCTGCATGCCAGCACAGGGCCAGGTCTCCCGGTGACGTCACTAGCATGCGTGCCATTTCGGGCAGGTTATTAATCCAAATTCTTCCCTGGAATACAACCCGCCAATTCGTTTAACAACCAGGTACCCATTCACTGCTGGGTGATCAGAGGCAACAGTTAAGGATTGGCACCCAGTCAGTCCTCCCTGGCAAGAATACGACCCCGTCCATAGTGTTCGCGAAGCGCCGGGTAAGTGTTTTATCCACTGCACTACCGGCACTGTTAATGTTTTTGTGACTTGCTGTGAAGTCCGCGCACAAGCGATTGGTCCTGGATCGATTCCCAGCGGCACTTTTGGGCACTTTCCCTTATACCTGATTGCTCAGGAGTTTTGGCTTCATCCTGGGTGCAGTGAGTCATTTGCGAGGAGAACCTCGACAAGTCTATTAGGCACTCAGTCCTCAACGATGTGTAACCATATATGTAAACATATATAAGAAAATACATAATTTAAAACATCGGTTATTTTACAGAGGAACATTGCACGCCCCCGTACACAAGTGTAGGGAAGACGTGTCTGCTGCTGGCTCTTGGTGACCCGCTCCCCTGGGCCGCTGCTCGTCAGTATTGTGCTGCGAGGGGCGGCGACCTGGCTACCTTCACTGACGCCAACACCTACGCTGAGTACCTCGCTTTTGTCAACACTGTCAGTGAGTATTAACGGCAGGAAAGTTACAGTAAGAACAGCTTATACCAAAACTTGACACATTAACAATGTCTCTCGTCTAACTAATACACCACAGTACAACGCACTGTACAACGTCAGAGGTAAACAAACATTACCAAACACTAGTAATTACCTACAATCAGAAACCAACGCTTCATAAGACAAGGTCAACAGAGCTTCTCCTGATTGTCACATAGATGTGTTTACTCTCTTCTTGCAAGCTGCCCCTACCCAACCGTGTCCCTCACTATACCCCGTGTGTAGTCCACACTCCCTCCCTGCTTCCCCACACACTATCCTGTGTGTAGTCCACACTCCCTCCCTGCTTCCCCACACACTATCCTGTGTGTAGTCCACACTCCCTCCCTGCTTCCCCACACACTATCCTGTGTGTAGTCCACACTCCCTCCCTGCTTCCCCACACACTATCCTGTGTGTTGTCCACACTCCCTCCCTGCTTCCCCACACACTATCCTGTGTGTAGTCCCCACTCCCTCCCTGCTTCCCCACACACTATCCTGTGTGTAGTCCCCACTCCCTCCCTGCTTCCCCACACACTATCCTGTGTGTAGTCCACACTCCCTCCCTGCTTCCCCACACACTATCCTGTGTGTAGTCCACACTCCCTCCCTGCTTCCCCACACACTATCCTGTGTGTAGTCCCCACTCCTGCACTCCTTAAGGCGACGTCCATTACCTTTTAGTATGACGATCTTGACACAGTGGTTGTAGAGCTCGAACACAACTTGCTAATGAACTATGGAGTGGGCCGTCACTAGTCCAAGTCTTTAACCCTTCAGCAAGAGAACACTGTAATCTTAAGGCAAGAAAACACTATAATTTTTAAACATTTTGCAAAGATTTTGAGTCCTCTGTTTTGTTTGTATAATCATATTTTCAACATTTTACTGATGTATGTTTTTTAAGATGTTAATGAAGGGCTTTTGCGATCATCGACTAAACACATTTTCTTCAATTTTAATTTAAGGTAATTGGCCGACAGTTCGACACAAATGATATATCCTCATTCCTAAAAATCTGTATCACATGTTCCACCCTCCACAATTTCAGTACTTTGTTCGTCATTAATGATTTAAAAACAATGCAAGACAATGACTTGCTCAGGTCACCGTAACATTCTTCAAGGTCTAAATCTTGTACTGAGAAGTACATATATCTTTTTTTTTAGAAGACATATTTGTCTTCATATCTTGTACAGGAAACTTTACGTGCTTTAATTTTTATATTTCTAACGCCTTCCCTAGTAACAACTAGGGACTGAACGACGTGTTAGACTGAGGCAGCGGTTCACCTGACAGAGAAGAGTTCGAGGAGAGAGCCGCAGGTAGGGCCTTGATGATACTTAACAGGAAAGGTAGAGAAATCTAGGCTGCTGACAAGTCTCAAGTAAGATATATAGACAGCGACTCTTTGTTCGAGGTTTCATAGGATACCTATAATATGGAATAGATGTACTTTCCTGAGGCTGGTATTAGTTACATGGGAAATAGAACGGAACAAGTCTGCCTCTGGTTTGGAAAGAATGAAGGGTTGCCAAGGGTTGAAATGATTCTAATTTGCACTAGATATGCAAAGGCAGACAGATAGAATCTCCTGAACTGTCTACTTCCCTCCCTCCCTCCGGTACCGTCTGCCTCCTTCACTCCTTCCTCTTCTGCCTCTTCCAGTGGCAGAAGATGAACGAGTAACATACAATCATCGTTATCGACGTTGAGTCGACTTCTATAACGACCGAAATATTTGTCCAACTCTCGTTTAACAATTAAACCCTCATTTCATACTTCGTAGGTCGTTGGTATTCTTAAAGGAGCCTTTCCTTCTTAAGGAGGGGCGTGGGGGTCGACCCCAACCACACTAGGACACTCGACATACAATCGCAACCCACCATGCAAAGTTACATCAGGCTAACCCCTAAACGTCTGGCCTCCATCCTCGGACAAACATAGACATTCCATTTTATAAATGTTAATTAATATTAATAATCCCTCATGTCTCTCACCCTCCCTCTCCATCCCTCACCTCCGACTGCTTTCTTCCTCTAACTTCCTACACTCTCTCGCTCCTTTTTCTCCCTAGACTTCCTGAAATTTCCCTCCCCCCCCCCCCTTCCGCGACCAGTACTCCCCCACTCAACTATTTCCCCACGTAAGTACTCACCTGTACACCTATACATACATCTGTAAGTACACCTGTAAGTACAACCCCCGCAAGTAAGTGCTTGCGGGGGTTGAACGTTGGCTCTTTGGTCCCGCCTCGCAACTGTCAATCCACTGATCTCTCAACTGTCAATCAAGTGAATGTCAGCATTCAGTGACACTCAGTGTTCACTACAGCCTTTAAGTCCTCAGCAACACCAAAATATTTTACAGATTCGGAAAATGCCGCCGTTGGAGTGTGGCTTGGAGGGTCAGATGAAGCTCAGGAGGGAGTCTGGACTTGGGTCACTGGAGAACTGATGCCTAAAGGACCACCTTTCTGGGGATCAATTAACGGGTGAGAATATCCTACATAATTATTTATTACTTATTTTTAATTTATAATATTTAAACAATCAACTGTAACAATTATAGTTTTCCTTAAGTCCTAGCATCTCTGTTTGTAAAGTTGAACACTCGTTTAAGAGTCTCCAACCAACTACAGAATTTCCTGCCTTAACTGCAGCTCCGGATCCTTGTCCCTGCTGGTCAACTAATCCTTCTGTGAAAAATGTGAAGTCGTCAGATGCCAAGTTTGCTTATATAAGCTGTATACCTATTATATCACTGAATGTTATTATGTTTGTATCCTCAGTGATCCATGGCAAAATAATTAGTACTGTGAGCTGTTATTTATTTACGGCCCCCACGACGGCAGTGGTGCTGAGCATGCCTCGACATTCCCCTGATGGTAAAGGTAAAGCATTAGCGATGTATACTCCGCCTGTACTCGGATATTAGCGTACTTTGCATCTGATAAACTCACTGGTGTACAACTGTCTGGGAAGATCCTTCAGGCGAGCACCGTTCTCACCTCACACACACCCGTGGCACAAACACGATGCCCTCTCCAAAACTCGTGCCCAGTTGGGCAAAGATATCTTCTAGTGACTTCTGATGGAGCAGAACTCAACTGCCCTCTATGCCCTGAGGGCACACCCGGAGCCCTTCTCGGCCAAGCCGGCGTCGGATACTATCTCATCGCTTGGAGAACCAACCGAAAAACGGAAAAATCTATCAACTTCCTAGTGACCTCAGCCGGTGAATGCGCCAAGCTTTGTAACAGTACAAGCCGTTGAAGGGAAATACCAAATGACCTTATTGATTCCAAATAAGTAATATTGTGTTCTTTGCTCTGGCTGTCCCAAGGCAGAGCACAGCAAATCTAGGTGACCATTCGTCGTTTAGGTTGAAGCTGGAAGGAGAGAATTATGAGAAGAAAGCGCAAAACCATTACGAATGTATAGTACTTGGAAGAGGTCAGGATAAGGATTTGGAATGGAACGGGAAAAGGAATGGTCCCCAACCACTTGGACGGTCCGGAATTGAACACCGACCTGCATGAAGCGAGACCGTCGTTCTACCGTGCAGCTCAAGTTATTGGGCACCAAGCAGGATCCAGCACACTGACGTTATTGTGGGGTTTTTACTTTTCAACACTCTTTCCTGATCGAATCCATTACACAAAATATGAATTAAAAAACCTTCAGTAAGCTTCTAACTGAGATCTTATTAATCTTTCAACTCTGAAGGTTCTGATAATTAATAGCAAGTAACAGCAAGTTACGGGTCCTCTGGTAGGTTAGGAGGGCAAGAAGTTCTCCTAAGGTTTCAAAACAGCATGAAAACTGTTAATTGAATGTTTCTTCTCCTAACCTAACCTAGTAAGCCGGAGGACTCAAACAGAAAAAGAGACAGTACGTCACTTTCGTGAGCGGAATTCAGTTCATATTCCATCCATTTTTCGTCATTGTGCGCATACGAACGAAAAACGACGTTATTTTAAGAGGACGGGTTATTTGTAGAGGGCGAGGCTACCTCTTAGCTGTGTGCAGCTCTAGAGTTGAGGGATGATCCCAACCTTTATCTTCCAGCCTTCTTGTGTCTCATTAATGGAAGCCCATGACTGCAATGGCATATTAGCTCCCTTCAATTCATGATTTGCCTCCTGATATATATTTAACAGTTTGGATTCACATTTGGCTGTCCCCTGAAAATGTTCTACATCAAGATTTTTGCTAATTTCAGCCTTGTAAGGACTGTTTGAGTTTTTCAGATGGGTGTTCCGTGTTGCTTGTAGCAAGAATGGAGAAGACGTTTCTTCAAAGAGAAAAGAAGAAAACGATAATTTACAGTGTGACTGTTCTCGTCTTCAGGGTTCTTTACCCTTGAGAGTTTTGTGTAGTGATAATCTTCCTCCTGGATACCTACTCTTAGGAAAACTTTGTTTATGCCTGCTATATAGGCAAATTGATTTACTTTAAATTCAACAAGACATCATACATCTTTTGAGTTAAACTTGGACTTGTTTGTAAATAGTCGTGAGGAAATCTCCCAGGAGGAATTTATTTATTTATTTATTTAATGATGTATTTAATTTCTAATTTATTTCTTAAGAACTAATTTCTAATTTATTATTTAATTTATTTTCATAGCCTCCCTTCACAACCTGGGGGGTTATTTAATAATATAACCTACCAAATTAAGATTAATAGTTTGGTAGAAAACTGCTACTACTGTAGTTATTAATCTACTATGGTTAGTTTTAAACAGAACACAGCTTAGCTATTAGATAGAATGTAGTTTGTTTAATCAGCCATGCACACGTCCTGATCATATAAGTCGCGTCGTCTCCTGGTCGAGCATGCTGGCGTCAGGACGTGTTCATGCAGAACCAAGTAATTCTTTGCTGTTATCTCCTTCCCCTCAATTTCACCTGTGAGTTGATTACATGGTAAATATCGCAACAATATATGAAGCATATAGCAAAAGAAAGGAGGTTATAATTTAATGATCATGATCATAGGAAGTCTGGGAAGCCTGGGAAGTCCACTCCAACGGAAGACGGGACGTGTGTTTCCAACCACGTAATTGGTCGTATAAGTGTCGCAAGATGTCCGAACAACGTGGGATGAATCGATGATAAAAATTCACTACGCCAAGAAATTATTACAACTTCTTTGGAGTGGATGGGCGTGGAAATATTTTGATTGCCTCGATTTTCTTCTCTAGTGGTTGGACCCCTGCTGCTGACACACGGTGTCCCAAGAAATCCAGCTCTGGAACATGGAAAATACACTTTTCAGAGTTGAGCTGCAAGCCGAAGTTTCGCAGACGGGTGAGAAGGAGACGGAGGTGTAGCAGATGTTCTGTCAGGGATGTACTGGCCACCAGCAGATCGTCAATGAAGGCATAGCAAAAAGGAAGGTCCTTAAGTTCTTAACTACTTGGTCGATGAAGCGTTGGAATGTTTTTGGGTTTATTCCGTAGACCAAAAGGCATCCAGACGAATTCAAACAGTCCAAAAGGTGTTGTGATTGCTGTTTTCGAAATGTCTGCCGGTTCCACCAGGATCTGGTGAAATGCCCGCACAAGGTCAATTTTCGAAAAAAAACGGTTGTGTTGCTCAGTCTCTGGGAGAAATGCTGGATGTGTGGTATTGGGTAGCAATCCGGCAGAGTACAAACGTTGAGAGCCCTGTAGTCCTCGAAAGGGCGCCATTTCCCGGGGGCTGTTTTCGGGTCCATATGGAGAGGTCAAGCCCATGGACTGTTTAAAGGGCGGATTATTCCTGCCTCCTGTAGCTTGTAGAATTCAGCACGTGTTACCGCCAGTCGTTCTGGTGCCAGGCGGCGTGGTCTGGCGAAGGTAGGTGCTCTTCTTCTAGTAATGTGATGCGTAATCGTATGTTGCACTTCTGGTCGAGGGCTGGTGGGTTGGGTCACATCTTTAAATTCATCCAAGTGTGCTTGAAGTTTCATAGATACGACTGGGGTGACGCTGTTAACTTGTGTAGAGGTACTCGGGGAGGCTCGAAGTACTGCATCTTTATCCGTGATCCGGCCTGTACTCCTCTTCACATACCATAAAACAGTCTAAGGAAACTACTCCAAGCTTCTACTAAAGAGGTACCCTTCTTGAGCCCGGATGGACACATGTATAAGCAAGTAGATGGGGTCGCCATGGGTTCTCCCTTAGGTGTCCTGTTTGCAAACTTCTACATGGGTACCATCGAGCAAAAAGTCTTAGTCGACATGAACTTGAAACCGGCCATATACTGCAGGTATGTTGACGACATTTTTACACAGGTACCTGATGTCAGACATCTGCAGGAGCTGAAGGAGGCATTTGAGCAGAATTCTGTGTTGCGTTTCACTTACGAGATGGAAAAGGATGGGAAGCTGCCCTTTCTAGATGTAACAGTCATGGAAAGGAGCGGAGTTTTCCACACAGCAGTCTACACTAAGGAAACAAACATAGGAATGTGCCTGAATGCCAACAGTGACTGCCCGGACAGGTACAAGAGGAGTGTTGTTAACGCTTATGTCGACCGTGCCCTCAGCCACAGTTCAGAATGGAAGCAAGTCGACGAAGAACTCTGTAGGGTAAGGCAGGTCCTAGTCAACAACGGCTTCTCCAATGGTTTCGTGGAAGACATCATAAGAAGGAAAGTGAAACGCCATGCAACCTCTGAAGAGACAACTAACACAACACCTGTACCCCCTATTAGACTATTTTACAGGAACTTCTTTTCCATAGCCCATAAAACGGAGGAAAGGGTCCTGAAAGATATTGTCAGTAAAAACATTATCTCTACAGACAAAATTCAGAAGATACAACTGACAATTTACTATAAAACCAAAAAATGGCCAGCCTACTCATGAGAAACTCTCCAGAAACAAAGAAGAACGTTTTAAAAGAGACCAACGTCGTCTATGCCTTCAAATGCCCTCTTGGGGATTGTAAGCCTCAAAGAACTCAGTATATAGGCAAGACAACAACATCTCTTTCCAGGCGTTTAACGATGCATAAGCAACAGGGCTCCATTAAGGAACATATAGCCTCTTCCCACAACCAAACCATCACCAGAGAAATCTTAGCAAACAACACAGAAATCATCGATAGATACAGCGATAGCAGGCGGCTCGACGTCTGCGAGGCACTACACATCAAGAAATCAACACCAGCAATCAACAGCCAATTAATGCACAACTATATTCTACCCACTTTAAGACTCCGCTCCAATATAGAAGCATACTTAGAAGTCTGCGTACTTGCAGACTACAGGTGACGCGTAAGATCCACGGGAGTGGCGTATTACTGTCAGATTGACAGGATCAACCTTCACACATCCGTCCACCTTGACGTGTCGTGTCAGACTGATGGCGCCGCCGTGGCGCTATGACCGGACCCCAATGTCTTCGTGATGTCATACTTGCCAAGGGAGGTGTTCATTGGCTCCCTGTGCCACATCGCTGTCGGTGACCAATCTGGTGCCACTGACGTCACACAGTTTTGGCGGCAAAACGAAGGGGCCAGCGCCATATTGGCTTCCTAAAGGGCCTATACCACAGGCCAAAATACTTTTCTTTCACGAATTTCTCGCCACCTCGAGAACACTACACTCTCCCACATATGCACTCAGGTTGATCACAAGTGAGGACAAAATTTTGCCCAGGGATGAAACCACAGCCCAAGCACTGAGAGAAAAACACCCCCTCAGGGCCGTAGGTGGACCTCCCCCACAGGTCAGGCTAACCAGGAACCTCTCGTCCTCCGGGAGTCAGAGGTTTATAAAGCTATCGTTTCATTTCCCCCGGGCTCCTCAGGAGGCTACACAGGGGTAGGACCTCAACATGTGAAGGAAATGGTGAACCCTGTTCTTGGCCCAGCTGCAGAAGCGCTCCTGACAGAAATCACAACGTTTGTCAACAACTGCCTCGCCGGGTTAATCCCTGGTGAAATCAAACCATTCTTCTTTGGTGCATCCCTATGTGCCCTGAAAAGGAAGGGGGGGAGGGATCAGACCCATTACCGTTGGTAATACCCTTCGCCGCCTAGTTGCAAGGGCTGCTGTCAGAAGTATCCGAATGGAAGCAGCCACCATGCTGCAACCCAACCAGCTGGGGTTTGGAGTCCCCCAAGGCTGTGAAGCAGCGGCTCATGCTGCACGAGCCTACATTAGCTCTCTTACTGAAGACCAGGCAGTAGTAAAATTAGATTTTAAAAACGCTTTCAACTCGGTCAAAAGGGAAGCAATCCTCGCTGCAGTCCAGGAACATTGCCCAAGCATTCTCCCGTTTGTCAGCAGGCTACAGCAAAGACTCAACCCTCCTGTTTGGCAAACATGAAGTCACCTCAGCAGAGGGAATTCAACAGGGAGACCCACTTGCACCCTTCCTCTTTTGCATAGCGGTTCGAGAAATTACAACCAGACTGTCCAGTGAGCTCAACATCTGGTTCCTGGATGATGGCACTCTGGCAGGCACACAAGATTCCCTGCTGGAAGACCTGCAGAGAATGTAGTTGTGACAACTATATTCTACCCACTTCAAGACTCCGCTCCAATATAGAAGCATCAAGAAATATTGGCCAATAGGCCCACTGCAATTACTTCCATTCTTACCTTCAATACCCATTGTTTCGTGTTCTGGCTAGTGTTGAAAATTTGTTTTCACCTCATCCAAAACTGCTGTAACATATCACCTCACCCAAATGCAGGTATAAAAATTCGAAGATGTTTAAGCTCTATTCAATTTTAAGTTGTGTGTGTGTGTAAACTAAGTCTTTGAAAATGTAATAAGTTTTACGAAACGCGCTCAAGTGTCGCATCAGACTAGAAATAAAAATGAATTTTGGAGAATTGATTTTTCATTTACCATCAACAGTGAAAAGAAACATAAGAAAGATCGAGAAAATTCGTGTTAGAATTATTAATCTTACTTTTTCGGTCATATTTAATAATATCTGTCTACAGGAATAACTGCTACCAAAATATACTAATATATATATATATATATATATATATATATATATATATATATATATATATATATATATATATATATATATATATTTGGGCGAGTATACAGAAGTTTGCAGGTGATAATTGGCGAGCAATGGTGTGACAGTGACTTGAGTGCACTGAGAGTTGGTACAGTATCTCACAAGTGTCTGTTCTAAGCCACACGTGAAAGAAGACTGATTATTACTCACTACTCTGCTGCTTATATGCTCGGACAACACCTCATCATTCTCCAAAGGTTGGCAGAAATATTAACTGGAAGTAGGGAAAGGTTTGAATTCCATAATTAGTTCTAATGAGAGCTTTGCTTCTCGCATTAGGCTAATGAGTTTGGAGCGAGTATATTATTAGGATAATCTATTCGCTACAGAACTGTCAACACTTAGAACTGTCAACTGCAGACAGGTTTATCCCCGTCCAAAAGGAGAAAAACGAAAAACAACAGAAAAACCCATGGTTCAACCAGGAATGTAAGGTAGCGAAACAACTGAGTAAAAGAACATGGAGAAACTACAGAAATAACAGAACACCAGAGAGCAGGGAGAGGTACCAGAGGGCCAGAAATGAGTACATCAGAGTGAGGAGGGAAGCAGAGAGACAGTTTGAAAATGACATCGCGAGTAAAGCCAAGACCCAACCAAAGCTGCTCCACAGCCATATCAGGAGGAAAACAGCAGTGAAGGAACAAGTGATGAAGCTGCGGAAAGGGGAGAACAGATACACAGAGAATGACAAGGAGGTGTGTGAAGAACTCAACAAGAGATTCCAGGAGGTCTTCACAATAGAACAAGGAGAAGCCCCTGCACTAAATGAGGAGGCGGCAACCTTGGAAACCTTGGAGGAATTTGACCTCACCAGTGATGAGGTCAAAAGGTGTCTGCTGGAGCTAGATGTGACAAAGGCTGTTGGGCCTGATAGAATCTCACCATGGATACTAAAGGAAGGTGCAGAAGCACTAAGTGTGCCACTCTCTATGGTGTATAACAGGTCACTGGAAACAGGAGACTTACCAGAAAGTTGGAAGACAGCTAACGTGGTCCCAATATACAAAAAGGGTGACAGGCAAGAGGCACTGAATTACAGGCCAGTTTCCTTAACTTGTATACCATGCAAGGTGCTGGAGAAGATCGTGAGGAAAAGGCTCGTAGAGCATCTGGAGGGAAATAACTTTGTAACGCACCACCAACATGGGTTCAGAGATGGTAAATCGTGCCTCACAGGGTTAATAGAATTTTATGACCAGGCAACGAAAATTAGGCAGGAAAGAGAAGGGTGGGCCGACTGCATTTTCCTGGATTGCCAAAAAGCCTTCGACACAGTACCCCATAAAAGGCTGTTAAAAAAGTTGGAGCAACAGGCAGGAGTAAAAGGGAAGGTGCTCCAGTGGATAAGGGAGTACTTAAGCAACAGGAAACAGCGAGTAACGGTGAGGGGGAAGACATCAGAGTGGCGAGATGTCACCAGCGGAGTCCCACAGGGCTCAGTACTTGGACCCATCCTGTTTCTAATATATGTGAACGATCTTCCAGAGGGTATAGACTCATTCCTCTCGATGTTTGCTGATGATGCAAAAATTATGAGAAGAATCAAGACGGATGAAGATAGACAGAGACTACAGGATGACCTGGATAAACTGGAGGAATGGTCTAGAAAATGGCTGCTGAAGTTCAACTCTGGAAAGTGTAAGGTGATGAAATTAGGCGAAGGGAGCAGGAGGCTGAACACAAGGTATCATCTGGGAGGGGAAATCCTGCAAGAATCAAATAGAGAGAAGGATCTGGGGGTTGATATCACACCGAACCTGTCCCCAGAGGCCCACATCAAAAGAATATCATCAGCGGCATATGCTAGACTGGCCAACATAAGAACTGCCTTCAGAAACTTGTGTAAGGAATCTTTCAGAACCCTGTATACCACTTATGTAAGACCAATCCTGGAGTATGCAGCTCCAGCCTGGAGTCCATACCTAGTTAAACACAAGACAAAGTTAGAGAAGATTCAGCGGTATGCCACCAGGCTCGTCCCGGAACTGAGAGGATTGAGCTACGAGGAAAGGCTAAAGGAGCTGAACCTCACAACCCTGGAAAACAGAAGAGTAAGGGGAGACATGATAACCACCTACAAAATTCTCAGGGGAATTGACAGGGTGGACAAAGACAAACTCTTCAGCACGGGTGGGACACGAACAAGGGGACACAGGTGGAAACTTAGTACCCAGATGAGCCACAGAGACGTTAGAAAGAATTTTTTCAGTGTCAGAGTAGTTAATAAATGGAATGCACTAGGAAGTGATGTGGTGGAGGCTGACTCCATACACAGTTTCAAATGTAGGTATGATAGAGCCCAGTAGGTTCAGGAATCTGTACACCAGTTGATTGACAGTTGAGAGGCGGGACCAAAGAGCCAAAGCTCAACCCCCGCAAGCACAATTAGGTGAGTACAATTAGGTGAGTACTTACCATCATACTCATGTTAATTTTCTTTTCCAGATACAGGCCAGAACCAGGCGGCGGTCGCGGAGAGAACTGTTTAATTATGTATCATCCTGACAAGTACTATTTGCATGATATTTCTTGTGGTTATGCCCAGTCTGTGCCACTTTGTCAAAAGGTTTATAAATGATCCCTGTAGTTTGACATTCAACTCAGTGATAGCAGGTATCCAAACGAGCGCTTATATATATCTTCAAAGTTTTGCTCAGCATTGCGCTCTCAAGGATTTCTTGACATTTTATATATTCAACGATCATATTTAAGGATTATATAGGTACCTTCATGTATATATTATGCCCCATAACCATTCTGGGCAAGAACAATATTCTAATTTCAATTAAATTTATTCGTATCCATTTATATTTATTTCCCAAATCCGACCAGTTTCTAAATATCTAATATTAAATATTTCTAAATATCTATGTTAAATGTATATATACATTGCATACAAATGAAGGAAAAAGTAAAATACATAAGAATATGGGATACAAAAACAGTATGTAAGAATATGACATTTAAATCATGTTGAGTTGGTCAGTAGGTGAGAAGCAGTCGTGCCAAGATGAGTCCCAGCAAACACAAAACATTTTATGACGTTTTTATTTGGTAGTACAAATGTTCACTTTAACTAATTTTATAAAGTCATTGTTAGAATGTATACAATACGCTATTTTCAGTCAATCAAATCGTAGACCCAGCAACCACCTACTTGTACTTTGGCACTTTGGTCTCGCCTCTCGACTGTCAATCAACTGGTGAAAGAGGCTGTCTAGCTCCCAGGTACCTATTTACTGCTAGGTAACAGGGGCATCAGGGTGAAAGAAACTCTGCCCATTTTGTTTTCTCGCCGGCGCCGGGAATCGAACCCATGCCACAAGATTACGTGCCAACGTGCTCTCCACACGGCCACCGGTGCCCCATGTGAGAGTGAGTGAGGGTGTGTGAGGATGTGTAAGAGTGTTTGAGGGTGAGTGAGACTGTTGGAGTGTGTGGGAAGGTGTGGGAGGGAGCGAGAGGAGTGTGAGAGGGTGTATGTGAGACTGTGGAAGTGTGTGGGAGGGTTTGTGAGGATGTATCAGAGTGTGTGAGGGTGTGCGAGGATGCGAGAGAGTGTGTGTGAGAGTGGGAGGGTGTGGGAGGGCGTGTTAAAAAGTGAAGGGTGCAGGAGTGTGTATGAGAGTGTGTGAGGGTGTGAGAGGGCGCAAGAGGGTGCATGAGAGTGTATGTAAGGGTGTGGGAGAGTGTAGAAGGGTGTGAAAAGTGTAAGGAGGGTGTGAGAGAGTGTAGAAGGGTGTGAAAAGTGTAAGGAGGGTGTGGGAGGGTATGTGAGAGTGTGGAAGGGTGTGTGAGAGTGGGAGGGTGTGTGAGAGTGTGGGAGGGTGTGTGAGGTTATGTGAGGGGTGCGTGAGGGTGTGGAAGAGTGTGGGAGAGTTTAGGAGGGTGTGTAAGGGTGAGGGAGAGTGTATGGGAGGGGTGTTGGAGAGTGTGGGAGCGTGTGTGAGAGTGTCGGAGGGTGTGTGAGGGAGCAAGAGGGGTGTGAGAGGGTGTGTGTGAGACTGTATGAGGGTGTGTGAAGGTGTGTTAGAAAGTGGAGGGTGTGTGAGGGTGCAGGAGTGTGTGACGGTGTTGTGAGGGGTGTGAGAGGGTGCAAGAGGGTGCATGAGAGTGTGAGAGTGTGTGTGAGGGTGCGAGAAGGTGCGTGAGATTGCGAGGGTATGTGCGGGTATGGAAGGGTAGGGGAGGGTGTGTGACGGTGTGTAATGGTGTGGGGAGGTTTATGTGAGGGTGCGAGAGGATGTATAAGAGTGTATGAGCGTGTGAGAGGATGTGAGAGGGTGTGTGTGAAAGTGTGGGAGGGTGTGTGAGTGTGTGGGAAGGGGTGTGGGAGAGTGTGGGAGGTGTGAGTGTGTGTGTGAAAGTGTGGGAGGGTGTTAGAAGGTGGGAGAGGGTGTGTGTGTGTGAGAGTATAGCAGAGGGTGGAAGGGTGTTAGAAGGTGGGAGAGGGTGTGTGTGTGTGTGAGAGAGTATGGCAGAGGGTGTGTAAGAGGGTGGAAGGGTGTAAGAAGGTGGGAGAGGGTGTGTGAGAGTATGGGAGGGTGTTGGAGGATGTTAGAATGTGGGAGAGTGTGTGTGGGAGTGTGGGAGTGTACAGTGTGGGAGTGTGGGAGTGTACAGGCACAGGCAGGTTGTGTGGTACAGGCCTAGCCCTGTGACCGAGGTCAGGATCTCTAATTTTGGTTTTTATATATGTTGAATTCTTTATCCTATTTTAACTTATAATTATTTGGCAGGAATGTAATAAGATATTGCACAGTATTAATGTGACTATAATGATATGCAATATTTCCTTGATAATCAACCTTGATGTTCAGGGATAACATATAATCTTTGAAGGAAACATTTTTCGAGGGAATATCTGGGCGAGCTGGCAACACTGGACCTACCTTGAGGTTACCTTGAGGTGCTTCCGGGGCTTAGCGTCCCCGTGGCCCGGTCGTCGACCCGGCCTCCTGGTTGCCGGACTGATCAACCAGGCTGTTGGACGCGGCTGCTCGCAGCCTGACGTACGAGTCACAGCCTGGTTGATCAGGTATCCTTTGGAGGTGCTTCGTGACGCTTCACCTAGATTCGTGAAGCTCCATGTATTTCTTCCTAAGTAAGTTGGCTATGAAGGTTCTTAAGTAGTGAAACCTCGAGTGATGAGCGCCTCAAATTACGAGCATTTTGAATATCGAGCGCTGATCGCCGACAATTTATCTCCATTGGCGAGCACTCATTTCATTAACGAGAAAACCACATGGTGCATTCCTGCTGCTTCTCGCACATTCTCGCATGCCTCCTACAATGCAAATATTTTTTTTTTTAATATGCTAATGATGCTGGGATGTAAAGGGGTGACTGCTGTGATGTTGCAATGCATTGAATTGTTTTTTGTAGAATAAACAATATTTTTTTTAAAAAAGAACAAATGTCAAAATGGTTTATTCAGTGTATGTCAGGTACGCTGTTCTATGTTTCTTAAAAAAAAAATGGAAAAAAAGGAAAATGTCATATAGGTTCGTTCAGTGTGTGCCAGGTAGGCTGCTCCATTTTTAATATATATATGAAAAATACAAAACAAATTCTCACATTTGAAACAAAGAAAGATTGTCATAATGGAGCATCCTACCTGACAAACACTGAGCGAACCTTTATGACGTTTTTTCTTTTTTTCAACTTTGTTCAATTATTTTTATATTTTTCATTTTCTTTTTAATAAACATGAAGCAAACTACCTGACATACACTGAACGAACCTTTCGCTATATATATATAAAAAAATATATATATAAAAAAGTCAACAAAGTTGGAAAAAGAACAAATGTCATTAAGTTTTGTTCAGTGTTTGTCAGGTAGGCATATGGAGCACATATGTTTCTTAAAAAAACTGAACAAATTTGAAAAAAGAAAAAATATCATAAAGGTTCGTTCAGTATATGTCAGGTAGGCTGCTCCATTATTTACAAAATCAAATATCACATTGATATATTTCGGTGGTGGAACGGATTTTTTTTATTTCCAATCTTTTAAATGGGGAAGTTCGTTTTGAAAAACGAGCATTTCACATGACGAGCTCGGTGCCGGAATGGATTAAATTCGTTAATCGAGGTTACAATGTATTTATTTATTTATAAATTTATATACAAGAAGTTACATTGGGGGTTAGCAGAGAATATAGAAAATAAGTTGAATTAAAGTTCTTGTAAAGCCACTAGCACACGTTAGCGCATACTCAGAGAAGACATTGTGGATCCTCACTGAACACTTTGATATTTTCTTCTCCTACCACCCCCTATTCTCCTGGTATGTGTGTATATTTATCTAACTTTATTGCAAATGTCATTACACAAAAAAGTTACAATATTGATTACATGCAGGGTACAAGGCTGCTTGTCACAAGTTGAACAGTTCCTCCAGCTCCTCAGATGGCGGGCAGGAACCAGGTATGCAGTGAGCATTTCCTCTCTGGTTTGCCACACTAAGGCGCTGAAAAAGAAAACTGGCAGCTCTAGGGTCTCTAGTTGTTTCGATTAGCTTAGACCCCAACTCCTTCAAAAAGCTAGCAGCACTTTTATCCCAGGCACCAAGTGTCTCTGAGGCAATGGTGACAAAATTGTAGTTGTGCTCAAGGTCTCTGTATTTACGTGACTTGGCCGCTCCTCCTGCTTGTGTAGCACTGAAGTCAACATAGGTATTGGCTAAAGTTGAAACGCAAGTGTAGTCCCACACCAACTGTCTACCATTCTTCCAGGGGTTCACCGTGATTCCGCCTGAGCGACCGACAGGCGAATCAGAGTTGCGGGACATTACGTATATATATATATATATATATGTATATATATATATATATATATATATTGCCTTGCATAGTAGGGTGAGAAGTGCGTTCTGGCTACTAGGTACGACATATATATATATATATATATATATATATATATATATATATATATATATATATTTATATATATATATATATATATATATATATATATATATATATATATATATATATATATATATATATATATATATATATATATATATATATATATATATATATATATATATATAATTTGTGAGGTACCACCTCTGGTGCCAATGTGGGGACCCATAGCCTCGGAGAAGAAAATAAAAAGTAAAAAAGTATTCAGGGGAGACCTTGTGGTTTCTCACTGAACACTAATATTATCTTCTCCTACCACCCCCATTCTTTTGTATGTACACATATATATTTGCTTTATTTGAACTTTGTTACAAAAAAGGAGTTACATATAGGTTACAAAGATGGTTATCATAGGTTGTCGAGTTCTTCCAGCTCCTCAGATGGCGGGCAGGAACCCTGGATGCAGTGCGCATTTCCCCTCAGCATTGCTACACAGAGGCGCTGGAAAAGAAAGCTGGCAGCTCTAGGGTCCCTTGTTGTTTCAATAAGCCTAAAACCCAGTTCCTTCAAAAAACTGATAGTACTTTTGCCCCAGGCGCCAAGTGTCTCAGAAGCAATGGGGACAAAATTGTGGTGGTGATCCAGTTTTCTATACTTACGGGATTTGGGTGCTTCCCTGTGGGTGGCAGCGCCACCTGGTTGTGCAACACTGAGGTCAATGTAGGTGTTAGCTAGGGTTGATACGCACTTGTAGTCCCATACCAACTGCTTGCCATTCTTACAAGGGTTCACTGTGATACCATCCGGGCGACCAATAAGAGCATCAGAGTTACGGAGCGTTAGGTAACGGGGCTCTCTTTCAGCTGGGCATCCAGCTGTGGTGAGGCTCCTCGTGATGATGTCGTTAACTTCACTGTGCTTTGGCAGAGTAGGCCATGGTGACCGTACCTGTCAGCCACCACCTCGCCGCAAATACACCTATATCTGGTGTGGATTGGAGCAGCAAGGCGGAGGGCCACAGCAATTCGGAGGGCATATTGTGTGAGACGCGTGCCAGTTGCCGACATTGGGGTTGCTAACAGGAAATGCATGTGGGGGCTGCTACTGCTCTGAGGCGAGAAATGTCGTGTTGTGTTGTTGCAGCACCCAGGCACTCTGCAGCAACTTGGTCTACAAAGGAGCCATCCCAGCTGGATTGCTTGTGAATATATATATATATATATATATATATATATATATATATATATATATATATATATATATATATATATATATATATATATATATATATATATATATATATATATATATATATATATATATATATATATATATATATATATATATTGTTACGGTGCCCTCTCCTATTTCTTTCGTTTGCCGGCTTAAAGAGTCATATCAGCTCTCCCTACTGATTCTCTGAGTTTCAGGGAGTCTATTGACATATGTGGCGACCAGACCGCCTGCCATTTAATGGAAGGAAGTTATATTATAGGTTGTAAATAAAGGAAAATTGGCGCCCTGTTATAAAATGAAACAGTATCCCCTACGGCAGATATGACCTTTTGGAAGGGACATTGCCGATCGCGGATTGGCCGACGTAGGTCGCGGGCGACCAATCAGGGCCCGCCATGACGTCACCGAGTGCCCCGGGCGGCGCCAACGTCAGAGTTGTTCTGACCTTGGAAGCGACAGGACACGCCTCGGTCTGCTCTCAAGGATTGGAGGCTCTGCAAGCCTTGTTCAGTGGATTGAGCTGGCCATCGCAGCCCATCATAGTTATTGGAGACCCTGCGCTTCTGGGAAGCAAAAGAGGAACCAAGTTCAGTGAGCAGAGAAGTGCCAAACTTGGAAAATAGTCGGCGACGACGCTGGGCGGCGCCGCTGGCTGGACGTTGAGGTCTGGAAGGTGGGCGGGCAGGCCTAGCTGTGACTGGGGTCACATCCACTGAGAATCTTGGAAGGACGACACCGTGCCTAGGACAAGGAGCAACGCCTTGTGGGAGAGGCGAGTGTGGGGAAAAATAGTGACTAGCTCAGCGCCCATCGATGAACCAGGATTGGGGCAGCTGAATCTCAGGGATTGGAACGGCGACGACGCGAAGGCTTCACGACACCTGAGGACCTGTGGAACGCCCTGGATCGTCAAGGATCGACCCAAGGAAGCGTGGGAACCTCACACCATCGAGGGACAGGCGTCGTGAGCCAGGAATGTAAGGTAGATCATTTTCCCTCCCATTACCCCTTGTATGAGTAGGCTAGTTAGGCCTCAATATTTGCTTGTGTATGTGGCAGCAAGACTTTATTACTTTAATAGTAGAATAGGCTGCAAGGCAGCTTGTGTCCAGGACTGTCAGAGAGGACAGTGTGTATGGATGACAGGACAGTGAAGAAGAGGTGCCGACGTGGTGAAGAGGCCCTCCTGTGAGAGTGTGAGACTCCTGTCTTCCTGCCCAGTTGAAGGAGTGTTGGATGGTCGTGGAAGAAGAGGCTGACGATCTCCAGACTCATTATCCATATTTCCATATTCATGTATTACTTGTGATTGTGTGTGTGTGTTCATGTAATTTGCATCAGTAAATCCACACATTTTATTACTGTGTTTGAGTGTGCCTCCATTTATGATATTTCTCTATGAGCATACATTTCTGGCTACAAACAATATATAATACACCCACTGAACTGCATTGCTGGGGTGCAGATATAATAACCCAGCTGGCGACCTTGCTAAGAGGAAGATAGAGAAGACAGGCGGGAAAGGAGTTCCTGCAACCTTTTTTTGTCTGGCAGGCAAGACTCAGGGAGGTTATGGTTATAGGTAAGCCTGAGTCTTCCTTCACTCCCCCACGGGTCTAGGCCGGAACTGTTAACAGCAGTTTCCCCGTGTTTGACTGAAGGGCTTCCAGGGTGAATCAGTGGCACCCCTTTGTGGTGGAAGCAAAGACCTGCGGAGGTGGGCATTGTTGGTCCTCTCTTGTGTGACCAAGGAGACTCCGGTGAATCCAGGGAGTCGGAGGGGCTGAGTATTTGGGCCTTTTGAGCCCCTAGCAGCTGAGTGTTAGCAGAGCCCCGGACCGCCCACCCCCCCACGTGACAAGAGAACTGGCGACCTTGCCAGGATTCGAACCCCAGTAGCCAAGAACTGGGAACTTCGCCAGGAAGCGTGGATCAAGCTACAGTGTGGACCAAATTTCAAGACAAGTGTTGCCAGGGTACTAATACAGTGTGGCCAGTGAATTCGGTGGTACTGTTACTCAACCGGCTAAGGGACCGAAACGGTGAAATTAGTGCCTACTAACTTGTCTGTGCTGTCGTGTATGCTCAATGATATAGAGATGGAGGAAGACAAAGTAAAGAAATTTATTGACACAAGGGACGAGAGAATTTTGGAAGAGTGTACCAAGGCCCAGCTCCAACAAGTGGCAAACCACTTTGGGATCAGGTTGAGGACTACTAAGGTAGCGGAGCGAAGGATAGAGATCATGGCACAGCTCACAGCTCGAGAGGAAGCGACGGGAGAGGAGCCATCTCAAGAGGAGCCGTCCCGAGGAGAGCCGTCGCAAGGTGAACCGTCCCGACTAGGGCCTCCCCAAGCGCCTACCAGTGTGGAGAGAATTCACAGTGAACATGGGAGCAGTGGAAGGTCCAGCTGTAGTAAGAGGAGCCTGCAACTGGAAATAATGAAGATGCAACTGGAAGCCCAACTGCGACGAGAGGAGAGAGAAGCGCAAATGCAGCGAGAGGAACGTGCGGCTGAGCTGCAGCGAGAGGAGCGAGAAGCTCGGCTGCAGCGGGAAGAAGGAGAGAGACAACTGCGACTGGAGGAGATAAGGGCAAAGAAAGAAGTCGAATTGCGTCGCGTTGAACGTGGTCTGCCCTCACTACCTGCACGGCGGGATGACCTCAAGGTAAGGGAACGTGACTTACCTACGTTCGAACCACAAGAAGCTGAGGCGTTCTTCGAACACTTTGAACGGATAGCAACTCTGAAGGAGTGGCCGGAAGATGATTGGGCTGCTCTGGTCCAGGGCAGGTTGACTGGTAAGGCCCGGGAAGCCTATAACATGCTGGACCTAGAGGAGTGTACTAGTTATGACGCGATTAAGAATGCAGTTCTCCACTCATTCCGGCTGACTCCGGAGATGTACCGGAAGCGGTTCAGAGAGTGTACAAGAACGTCGGGAAAGACTTACGCCGAGACCGCCAGGGATATGGAACGGAAATTCCTACGATGGTTGAAGGCGGAGGAAGCGGAGTCGGTGGATGATGTTAAACGACTGATAGTGATGGAGAAGTTCATGTCGGTGCTCCATCCTGAGTTGCGAGTACGGTTGAGAGAAGCAGGTATTAAGGACCTGAAGGCTGCAGCGGAACGAGCCGACATGCTGGAGGAGGCACTACATATCAGGAGGGAGGGGCCGCCCAGACACTCGCCTTACCCCAGGTCGGGAGGGAACCTTAGGAGTTCAGGAGGAGCGAGGACGGGTGGGGACTCTCCCAAGAGTAGTGTGCCCGATGAAGTAACGCGGTTCAAGAGCTCAAGAGACGCGGGGAGGAAGCCCCAAGCTGTGAGCAGTGGACCTAACTCGGGAGCAAGTGCTGCAGTCCCGGATACGACGACAGGGAGTCCAAGGAGGACCCAGGGGACGTCTGCAAGTGGTACCGCCAGAGTGACTAGCGAGTGGCCGCCCAGGGGAGGTGGCCGATGCTACAACTGTGGTGTGAGAGGACATTATGCCCGCGAGTGTGAGGAGCACCAAAGGAATGTAGGATTAATGTTGGAAGAGGAGAGAGTGTTTGTTCACACCCCATATTATAGTGGACCCAACGTGAATGGTTGGGAAATGAAGTTGGGTGAACATCCCTTCGTGTTCGGGGCAAACGTGAAGTTTGGAAAGTCAGACCCAGTGGAGGTTGCCGTGCTTCGAGATACGGGTGCTGACATAAGTATGGTGACCAGGAGTATTCTCCCCAAGGAATTTAATGATTCACCTGTGGGAGTGGTGAGGATACGCAGTGTGGGGGAGGAATACAGGTTGCCACTTCACGAAGTACAGCTGATTGCCGACTGCGGAGTCGAGAAAGCTATAGTAGCTGTAGCCCCTAAGTTACCCCTAGAGCATGTACAGATGGTGCTGGGTAATGACCTCGGAGGAGGTAGGATACAACCCGATTGGGCCAGGAGTGCTTATGTTGCAAGCAGCGGTACAACCCTGCCGGGTGAGGTATCGGTCGTTCCAGATGGTAGTGAGGAAGCCGACTTCGCCAGGGGAGACGTCGCCAGAGACGACGACAACGAGGGCGAGAGTGCAGAGAGGTCGTCGGAGGTCGTGGAAAACCCCGACGAGGACCTCCGACTAAGCCTGATGATGCGTGTGGAGGAGTGGCGAGGAGCAGCTGTACAAACGCCTGGGGCGGTGAAGAGGCTGCAGACCGCACTCCCTCCATACAGAAACGTGAATAAAGTAAGCTCAGTGGATGAGCGAACGGCAGTGAGGGGCAGAGTGGAGGAGCCACGACGCAAGGCACCCTATGCCGGCCAGATGAATAGTGGTAGGTGCAAGATGAACCACCGTGGTGAGGTGAGCCACAGGGAGGTGGATGAGCCCAACCACGAACCGAAGAAGACGTCTGAAGGGAAGAGAATCTCATGGAGGAGTGAAGATGTTCGTCGGGAACGAAGGATCGAGTGGTATAGGAAAGGCAATACGAAGAAAGCAGGGAATAGGTACACCCAGGGTAGGCGCCAGCCTAACCAGAGGGGCATTGGGCCATCGCAAAAGCCTAGTGTGGAAGAGAGGAAGCTGCTGGATGGAGTACAGGTTACAAGTGCCACTGTGAGGAGACAACGCACCTACGGGAGAAGAGGAACCGAGAAGAGAGAAGATTGGCGAAGAGGAGATCATGAGAGGAAACATGGAGTACCTGTAGGACGCAGTGGAAATGCAAGACTATCTCGGAGTGCACGACGCGGTGGAGGCGCTGCATGCACTGAATCTTACAGTGGTAACGAGCCGTGGGAGTACACCCGTAGCCACGGAGAGGGGATTTCTTGTAGGTGTTCAGGGAACACCCATCACACCCGGTACTATGCGAGGTGGAGATACAATGAGGCAAGTGACTGGCAAGGTGGTACGAGCCACGTCACCAACTGGAGGAGTGACACTTCAGGAACGGAGGGAACAAGAGTATAGATTGCCCTCTTGAGTGCTGCTCTTCCGATATGACTCTTATTTTAAGGGGAGGGGTATGTTACGGTGCCCTCTCCTATTTCTTTCGTTTGCCGGCTTAAAGAGTCATATCAGCTCTCCCTACTGATTCTCTGAGTTTCAGGGAGTCTATTGACATATGTGGCGACCAGACCGCCTGCCATTTAATGGAAGGAAGTTATATTATAAGTTGTAAATAAAGGAAAATTGGCGCCCTGTTATAAAATGAAACAGTATCCCCTACGGCAGATATGACCTTTTGGAAGGGACATTGCCGATCGAGGATTGGCCGACGTAGGTCGCGGGCGACCAATCAAGGCCCGCCATGACGTCACCGAGTGTCCCGGGCGGCGCCAACGTCAGAGTTGTTCTGACCTTGGAAGCGACAGGACGCGCCTCGGTCTGCTCTCAAGGATTGGAGGCTCTGCAAGCCTTGTTCAGTGGATTGAGCTGGCCATCGCAGCCCATCATAGTTATTGGAGACCCTGCGCTTCTGGGAAGCAAAAGAGGAACCAAGTTCAGTGAGCAGAGAAGTGCCAAACTTGGAAAATAGTCGGCGACGACACTGGGCGGCGCCGCTGGCTGGACGTTGAGGTCTGGAAGGTGGGCGGGCAGGCCTAGCTGTGACTGGGGTCACATCCACTGAGAATCTTGGAAGGACGACACCGTGCCTAGGACAAGGAGCAACGCCTTGTGGGAGAGGCGAGTGTGGGGAAAAATAGTGACTAGCTCAGCGCCCATCGATGAACCAGGATTGGGGCAGCTGAATCTCAGGGATTGGAACGGCGACGACGCGAAGGCTTCACGACACCTGAGGACCTGTGGAACGCCCTGGATCGTCAAGGATCGACCCAAGGAAGCGTGGGAACCTCACACCATCGAGGGACAGGCGTCGTGAGCCAGGAATGTAAGGTAGATCATTTTCCCTCCCATTACCCTTTGTATGAGTAGGCTAGTTAGGCCACAATATTTGCTTGTGTATGTGGCAGCAAGACTTTATTACTTTAATAGTAGAATAGGCTGCAAGGCAGCTTGTGTCCAGGACTGTCAGAGAGGACAGTGTGTATGGATGACAGGACAGTGAAGAAGAGGTGCCGACGTGGTGAAGAGGCCCTCCTGTGAGAGTGAGACTCCTGTCTTCCTGCCCAGTTGAAGGAGTGTTGGATAGTCGTGGAAGAAGAGGCTGACGATCTCCAGACTCATTATCCATATTTCCATATTCATGTATTACTTGTGATTGTGTGTGTGTGTTCATGTAATTTGCATCAGTAAATCCACACATTTTATTACTGTGTTTGAGTGTGCCTCCATTTATGATATTTCTCTATGAGCATACATTTCTGGCTACAAACAATATATAATACACCCACTGAACTGCATTGCTGGGGTGCAGATATAATAACCCAGCTGGCGACCTTGCTAAGAGGAAGATAGAGAAGACAGGCGGGAAAGGAGTTCCTGCAACCTTTTTTTGTCTGGCAGGCAAGACTCAGGGAGGTTATGGTTATAGGTAAGCCTGAGTCTTCCTTCACTCCCCCACGGGTCTAGGCCGGAACTGTTAACAGCAGTTTCCCCGTGTTTGACTGAAGGGCTTCCAGGGTGAATCAGTGGCACCCCTTTGTGGTGGAAGCAAAGACCTGCGGAGGTGGGCATTGTTGGTCCTCTCTTGTGTGACCAAGGAGACTCCGGTGAATCCAGGGAGTCGGAGGGGCTGAGTATTTGGGCCTTTTGAGCCCCTAGCAGCTGAGTGTTAGCAGAGCCCCGGACCGCCCACCCCCCCACGTGACAATATATATATATATATATATATATATATATATATATATATATATATATATACATATATATTAGTATATTTTGGTAGCAGTCTTTCCTGTAGACATATATTATTAAATATGACCGAAAAAGTAAGATTAACAATTCTAACACGAATTTTCTCGATCTTTCGTACGTTTCTTTTCACTGTTGGTGGTAATTCAAAAATCAATTCTCCAAAATTCATTTTTATTTCTAGTCTGACGCGACACTTGAGCGCGTTTCGTAAAACTTATTACATTTTCAAACACTAGCTTACACATACACAACTGAATAGAACTTACACATCTTCGATTTGTTTATATCTACATTTGAGTGAGGTGGATGGGGTGAGGTGGTGTTAATAGGGTATTAAATTCCTAAACACAAGCCAGAACACGAAACAATGGGTATTGAATGGAAGTGATTTGTAGAAAGCCTATTGGTCCATATTTCTTGATGCTTCTATATTGGAGTGGAGTCTTGAGGTGGGTAGAATATAGTTGTGCATTAATTGGCTGTTGATTCCTGGTGTTGACTTCTTGATGTGTAGAGCCTGGCAGACGTCAAGCCGCCTGCTATCGCTGTATCTATCGATGATTTCTGTGTTGTTTACTAGGATTTCTCTGGCGATGGTTAGGTTGTGGGAAGAGAATATATGTTCCTTAATGGAGCCCTGTTGCTTATGCATCGTTAAACGCCTAGAAAGAGATGTTGTTGTCTTGCCTATATACTGGGTTTTTTGGAGCTTACAGTCCCCAAGAGGGCATTTGAAGGCATGCAAACACAAATGCAAACAAGCTATTTGTTTGCATTTGCATTTGGCTTGTTTGCATTTGTGTTCCTCACGTGAGCCCCAAAGAATGAGGTGATTTGATAAAATGCTATGCCCAAGATTACCATCCGAGTGCCGGCGGGGAAGTGGTTCAAATAGCTTCGGCTATCACTTCCTTTTGTCCGGTCGTGATGGTCAAGCAGATTAAGGCGTCCCTGTGCATACCAGTTGCGTTGCTCCTGGCAGTATGGGTTCGAGTCACTTTTGGGGTGTGAGTTTTCAGTTGTATATAGTCCTGTGGACCATTCAGGCTTGTTTGCATATATATATATATATATATATATATATATATATATATATATATATATATATATATATAAGCCTATACTTGCATAAACCACAAGTGAAGATAAACAATCTTTGGACAACACCCACCAGTGGGACTCGAACCCAGAAAGCACAACTACCTTCCAGTAGCTGGCATAACTAGTATGCTTTAACCCACTACGCCATCAGACCTTACAAAAGAAGTAGATAGTTCGAGATATATATATATCTCAAACATCTCTACCTCCCGAAGGCACCAGATGAGTGAGGGGTCAGTCTGCAATTTTCGTCAAGCCACTGTCAATGTGAGAGAACTCGTGTCCAGCTTATAAGCCTATACTTGCATAAACCACAAGTGAAGATAAACAATCTTTGGACAACACCCACCAGTGGGACTCGAACCCAGAAAGCACAACTACCTTCCAGTAGCTGGCATAACTAGTATGCTTTAACCCACTACGCCATCAGACCTTACAAAAGAAGTAGATAGTTCGAGATATATATATATCTCAAACATCTCTACCTCCCGAAGGCACCAGATGAGTGAGGGGTCAGTCTGCAATTTTCGTCAAGCCACTGTCAATGTGAGAGAACTCGTGTCCAGCTTATAAGCCTATACTTGCATAAACCACAAGTGAAGATAAACAATCTTTGGACAACACCCACCAGTGGGACTCGAACCCAGAAAGCACAACTACCTTCCAGTAGCTGGCATAACTAGTATGCTTTAACCCACTACGCCATCAGACCTTACAAAAGAAGTAGATAGTTCGAGATATATATATATCTCAAACATCTCTACCTCCCGAAGGCACCAGATGAGTGAGGGGTCAGTCTGCAATTTTCGTCAAGCCACTGTCAATGTGAGAGAACTCGTGTCCAGCTTATAAGCCTATACTTGCATAAACCACAAGTGAAGATAAACAATCTTTGGACAACACCCACCAGTGGGACTCGAACCCAGAAAGCACAACTACCTTCCAGTAGCTGGCATAACTAGTATGCTTTAACCCACTACGCCATCAGACCTTACAAAAGAAGTAGATAGTTCGAGATATATATATATCTCAAACATCTCTACCTCCCGAAGGCACCAGATGAGTGAGGGGTCAGTCTGCAATTTTCGTCAAGCCACTGTCAATGTGAGAGAACTCGTGTCCAGCTTATAAGCCTATACTTGCATAAACCACAAGTGAAGATAAACAATCTTTGGACAACACCCACCAGTGGGACTCGAACCCAGAAAGCACAACTACCTTCCAGTAGCTGGCATAACTAGTATGCTTTAACCCACTACGCCATCAGACCTTACAAAAGAAGTAGATAGTTCGAGATATATATATATCTCAAACATCTCTACCTCCCGAAGGCACCAGATGAGTGAGGGGTCAGTCTGCAATTTTCGTCAAGCCACTGTCAATGTGAGAGAACTCGTGTCCAGCTTATAAGCCTATACTTGCATAAACCACAAGTGAAGATAAACAATCTTTGGACAACACCCACCAGTGGGACTCGAACCCAGAAAGCACAACTACCTTCCAGTAGCTGGCATAACTAGTATGCTTTAACCCACTACGCCATCAGACCTTACAAAAGAAGTAGATAGTTCGAGATATATATATATCTCAAACATCTCTACCTCCCGAAGGCACCAGATGAGTGAGGGGTCAGTCTGCAATTTTCGTCAAGCCACTGTCAATGTGAGAGAACTCGTGTCCAGCTTATAAGCCTATACTTGCATAAACCACAAGTGAAGATAAACAATCTTTGGACAACACCCACCAGTGGGACTCGAACCCAGAAAGCACAACTACCTTCCAGTAGCTGGCATAACTAGTATGCTTTAACCCACTACGCCATCAGACCTTACAAAAGAAGTAGATAGTTCGAGATATATATATATCTCAAACATCTCTACCTCCCGAAGGCACCAGATGAGTGAGGGGTCAGTCTGCAATTTTCGTCAAGCCACTGTCAATGTGAGAGAACTCGTGTCCAGCTTATAAGCCTATACTTGCATAAACCACAAGTGATATATATATATATATATATATATATATATATATATATATATATATATATATATATATATATATATATATATATATATATATATATATATATATATATATATATATATATATATATTGTGACGGTAAAGCGTTGGAGTTCGGCTGTTTCATAAGCTAGGGGCAGGGCCTCATCACATTAAAGAAAAAAAAGAGCAAAAGCTGGAACTTTCGTCTGTGGTAAGGTAATGGGAAGACACAAAACACAAGTAAATTTAACAAAGAAATTTTAATTACGTTAGAAAAACAAGACATGAATAAAATTGAGCATAAAATATACAAGACAAGTCAACAAACAAAATAATAAGAATAATTACTGGCAAATGAAAAGTTACGTTAAGACAAGCGAGTTATAGCAAAATAAATAATAATAATGCTGGAATATTGGCTTCGAGCTGCCACCTCCCTAGGTACACGAAAGCAAAGGCTTAGTCTACCAATGAGAGATCTCAACTGCAAGGAGCACTGGAATATTCTGACTATTCTGGGCCACTGCAGCCCAGACATCAACTTGTGGCGGAGGGTGGAGGGCAGGTGCGACGGGACACCAGCCAATCAGCGACAGGCAGGCAATGGACAAGCAGTTTGCCGGTTTATGGTGGCGGTAGGTAGCAGGTGTGCTGGTGGGCTGGATACGTTTTGCTCTTTGGGCAAAACGTTTTGGAGATACTTGCTGGATATATTTTCTATATTATCTGTTGTTGTTACGTACTTTGTAGGGAAGAGCAGGCTCAATCTCTCTTGAAAGAGATTATCGTCACAACTCTCCCCCGAAGCCTGCGGTTCTGGAAGAAGTATGTCGTCATGTGGTGGAGTAATATGTGGAGTTGCTTCTACTTCATAAACTCTGGAGAGGGCATCGGCTATGATGTTGTCAGAACCCTTGATATAGCGGATCTCCAGGTTGAAATCTTGTAGATACAAAGCCCATCGTAGAAGACGCTGGTTAGGGAATTGGGCTTGATGTAAGAAGTGGAGAGGGTTGTGGTCTGAGAAGATGGTGGTAGACCTGGCACCTTGTAGGTATGGAGCAAAGTGCTGGAGATTCAGGACGATGGATAGTAGCTCCTTTTCAATAGTGCTGTAGTTCCTCTGGTGGGGTTTCAATTTGTAGCTGTAGTAGCTGACAGGTAGAACCTCCTCGCCTCGTTGCTGCATCAGGACACCACCAACGCCGGTACCACTGGCGTCGACATGAAGGACGAAAGGCTTGGTGATATCTGGCGAGGCGAGAATGGGATTAGAACAGAGGAGGAATTTGAGTTGTTCGAAAGCAACGGTTTGCTGCATGGTCCAATTATACCATTGCTTGGGACTGGTTAACATGATTAAAGGCGTGGCGACTGTACTGAAATTTCTCACAAACCTACGGTAGTAGGAGGCAAGACCAAGTAAGCGCAGAAGCTGCTTCCTGGTGGTAGGCTGTGGATAATGCTGGATGGCTTGAGTGTGTGAGTCTAACGGAGCTAGGCTGCCACTCCCAATTACATGACCCAGATAACGCACTTTACCTTTCGCGAAGGTGGACTTGCCCAGGTTGATGGTGAGGCCGGCTGTCAGGAGCTTGGCGAACAGACGTCGCAGCTGGAGCAGATGTTCACTCCAGGTGTTGGATGCTACGACGATATCATCCAAATAGGCGTACGTGTTATCCAAGCCCTGGATGACACGGTTGACAGCTCTCTGAAAGGTGGCCGGGGCATTACATAGTCCGAAAGGAAGGCGTTCATATCTGAAAAGTCCAAAAGGAGTGATAAAGGCAGATATTTCTTTGGCTCGCTCCGTTAAACACACTTGGTAATACCTCTTCAGCAAGTCCGTTTGGGACAAGTACTGGGCATTACCAATGGCGTCAAGAATGTCATCTATCCTTGGCAAGGGGTAGGCATCCTTGACAGTCACATTATTTAACTTACGATAGTCAGTACATAGCCTCACCTTACCTTGGGGTTTTGGCACCAAGATACAGGGTGAGGCCCAGGGGGACTCACAAGGTGTAGCCAGTCCATGATCCAAGAGGAACTGCACCTCAGCACGCATGACTTCTTTCTTGCTAGGGCTGATTCGGTAGAAGGGTTGACGAATCGGCCGGGTGTCGGGGAGCAGTTGGATGTCGTGCTGGGTAACATTACACTCTTGGGGGTCATCTCGGAACAACTCCTGATGTTCTCTGAAGATCTTGACGAGAGGTGCACTATGATTGTCCTGAAAATAGTTTGGAAGATCAGTAAGGATTTCCGAATTAGAAAGAGCTGACTCTTTGTCAGTGCTTTCGGGAGGAGAAGCAGGGAAGGTCTCACTGTGGATGTATGGTTCTGTAAAGGCAGAGTAGTTAAGCATGACAGTGGGAGGAGTACCGTTATATAGCTTCAGGAGGTTGACGTGACACAGCTGGGTCTTCCGCCGCCTATCTGGAGTCTCTAGAACGTAGTTATGGTTGTTTCTGCACTCCTTGATGCGGTAGGGTCCTGAAAACCTGTTTTGTAAAGGAGAACCTGGGATAGGAAAGTAAGCAAGTACGAAGTCTCCCGGCTTAAATTTTCTTACTTTGCTGGTCTGGTCGTAATGAGCCTTCATCCTCTTCTGTGCTTTCAATAGATTATCTTGGGCAAAACTGTGGACTCTCTCTAGAATGTGTTGTAGGTTTTGAAGAAACTGGGGCACATTCTGATGCTCACTGAAGGTGGCATCACGTAGAGAGTCTTTGAAAGCCTTGAGGGGAGTACGGCACTTACGTCCGTAGAGCATCTCATAAGGAGATACTCCTAGAGACTCATTGGGAAGACTTCTATATATGCACATTATCAAATCAATTTGCTTTTCCCAATCCTTAGAGGTTTCATTACAAAACTTCTTCAGGAGTGCTTTAATAGTCTGATGACTACGCTCAAGAGAACCCTGTGAAGCAGGATGATAGGAGCTGGACAATACCTGTTTGATGTTGAACTCCTCCAGTGTCCTTTTGAAGAGATCACTGGTGAAGTTGGTGCCACAGTCACTCTGAACCTCCCTGGAAAATCCATACTGGGTGAAGATCTTCAATAAGTGCTTCACAACCGTAGCAACCGTAATGTTCTTTACTGGAACTGCTATGGGGAATCTGGTGGTATGACACAGGATGGTTAAGATATAGGCGTTACCTGAACTGGTCCGAGGTAAAGGACCAACACAGTCTATAATAAGTCTGTGGAAAGGTTCCGCAGACACCTGTATGGAAATCAGTGGCGCTCTGGGAATAGAGATGTTCGGTTTACCTGCCATCTGACATGTATGACACTGTTTGACGTACTGTTTGACGCTATTTACCATACCTGGCCAGTAGTAGTCTTGACGGATTCCATGGTAAGTCTTGTTGAATCCGTAGTGGGAGAGTGCTCCGTGGGCCAGGTGTAGAATAGTGGGCCGCAGGCTGGCAGGAATCACAAATTGTTCGACGTTGGCCCAATCGTCCTCCTTCAGTTTACTGGGTCTATATCTGCGGTAGAGCAATTCGTTCTCTAGGAAGAACCCAGGAATACTGTCGGGTTGAGTCTCAGCCTGGAAAAATAATGGTGTCAAAGTAATATCTTCCCTCTGTAACTTACGGAACTCCAACTTGGTCAGATTCGGGGGTAGTTTCTGAGGGTCTTGAGGGACAGCGGTAGCAGTAGAGTCAGCTGGCTGTGGTCGTGCGGCTTGTGCACGGGTGGTCACTAAAACCGGAGGAGAAACTTCATCACTCTCTTGAACCTTTGCTGGAACATACTCAAATATAGGATTATCCGTCACAGAGGTACACACCTGGGGTTTGTCCATGACGATCAGGTTGGTCGGTTGCAGGTCTTCTGCCAAGTCGTTGCCCAGGAGAAGTTGCACTCCAGGCATGGGAAAAGGCTTTTCCCTGACGGCGACTTGGACTTCTCCGTTCACGAAGGGACAATCCAGGTGGACTCGGGCGAGAGGATAAGGAGTGGTAGCAGTGAGGTCAGTGATGAAGACAGTTTCTCTGGTGTAGGCGATGTTGGGCACAGCCGACTTCAAAATAATCGATTGTAGAGCCGCTGTGTCCCTCAAGATCTTCAATTTGAAACGTCCCTCCGGATTTGAACCGTTGGCAGAGACAGTCCCAGTATACAGGTGTTTACTGAAAAGAGAAAGATCATTAATCTGAACACCAACATTCATCACAGGCTTACCGGACTTAGGAGGAGTTGGTTTGGGTTTTTGTGATTCGGTGGTTCCTTTGTATTAAGACTTACCACATTTATCTATGGTATGTCCATAGAGTCTACAATACTTACAGTACAATTGCGAGCCAGCTTGATCGGTACTCACTTTCTCGTAACTGTACCACGACTTCTTACTGGAGGATGGTTCTGGTGTCACCCGGTGGATGAGGCTGTAAGTGTCAGCCGACTTAGCACACTTTAGGTAGTCAGTTTCTTCTTTATCTGCTAAATATAGACGGACAGGAGGCGGCACACGCCTCAAGAATTCTTCAACTAGCATGAGGTTGACGAGTTCTGCAAAGGTAGAGACATGTGCTGCTTCCAGCCATTTCATAAAATATCTCCTTTTGGTGTTAGCAAACTCGAGAAAGGTAGTGGTACTTGCCTTCAGGTGGTCACGGAATTTCCTTCGATAACTTTCGGTGGAGAGAAGGTAGGCGTCCAACACTGCTTGTTTCAGAGTCTGGTAGTCATTCTCAGACGCCAAAGTACTAAGTGTGACTGCAGCTCTACCTGTAAGATGTACTCAACTGCAGACGAAAACTGCTGCTGAGGTCCCAATTCAGCAACTAAAGTTTGTGCGAGAGGTCCCGGGTTCAACTCCCGGACAGGCCGCTATGTAATGTGATGGTAAAGCTTTGGTGTTCGGCTGTTTCAAAAGCTGGGGGCAGGGTCTCGTCACATAACAAAAAAAAGGAGAAGTTTGTCCTTTCGTCTGTGGTAAGGTAATGGGAAGACACACAAAACACAAGTATAAAAACAATGAAATTTTAATTACTCTAGAAAACAAGACATGAATAAAGACAATCTCATAAAATTCAACACTGATCAACAAACAAAATAACATGAATAATAACTGTCAATGAAAAGTTACTCTAAGACCAGAATGCATGTTATAGTGATAGCAATATAAATTAAATAAGTGAGGTGCTGGAATACTGGCTTCAAGCTGCCACCTCTTTTAGTACACGAAAGCCAAGGCTTAGTCTACTAGCGAGAGATGTCAACTCCAAGGAGCACAGAGATATTCTGAGGAGTACGGCGGGCTGCTGCCCAGATGACGAATCTTGGTGGTGGCGTGAGTGCAGGTGCGGCGAGACACCAGCCAATCAGCAACAGGCAGGCGGAGTATGAGCAGTTTGCTGGTTACGACGGATGTGGCCGGTGCTGGGGTGTGCATGGTACGATTTGCTACCTGGGCAAAACGTTTGACGAGACTGGTGGACGTATCTTCTATATAGTATCTTGTACTTATATATATATATATATATATATATATATATATATATATATATATATATATATATATATATATATATATGTCGTACCTAATAGCCAGAACGCACTTCTCAGCCTACTATTCAAGGCCCGATTTGCCTAATAAGCCAAGTTTTCATGAATTAATGTTTTTTCGTCTACCTAACCTACCTAACCTAACCTAACCTAGCTTTTTTTGGCTACCTAACCTAACCTTACCTATAAATATAGGTTAGGTTAGGTTAGGTAGGGTTGGTTAGGTTCGGTCATATATCTACGTTAATTTTAACTCCAATAAAAAAAAATTGACCTCATACATAGAGAAAAGGGTTGCTTTATCATTTCACAAGAAAAAAATTATAGTAAATATATTAATTCAGGAAAACTAGGCTTATTAGGCAAATCGGGCCTTGAATAGTAGGATGAGAAGTGAGTTCTGGCTACTAGGTACGACATATATATATATATATATATATATATGTCGTACCTAGTAGCCAGAACGCACTTCTCAGCCTACTATGCAAGCCCCGATTTGCCTAATAAGCCAAGTTATCCTGAATTAATATATTTTCTCTAATTTTTTTCTTATGAAATGATAAAGCTACCCATTTCATTATGTATGAGGTCAATTTTTTTTTATTGGAGTTAAAATTAACGTAGATATATGACCGAACCTAACCAACCCTACCTAACCTAACCTAACCTATCTTTATAGGTTAGGTTAGGTTAGGTAGCAGAAAAAGTTAGGTTAGGGTAGGTTAGGTAGGTTAGGTAGTCGAAAAATCATTAATTCATGAAAACTTGGCTTATTAGGCAAATCGGGCCTTGCATAGCAGGCTGAGAAGTGCGTTCTGGCTACTAGGTACGACATATATATATATATATATATATATATAGACATATGTCGTACCTAGTAGCAAGAACGCACTTCACAGCCTACTATTCAAGGCCCGTTTTGCCTAATAAGCCAAGTTTTCATGAATTAATTGTTTTTCGACTTCCTAACCTACCTAACCTAACCTAACCTAACTTTTCCAGCTACCTAACCTAACCTAACCTATAAAGATAGGTTAGATTAGGTTAGGTAGGGTTGGTTAGGTTCGGTCATATATCTACGTTAATTTTACCTTAAATAAAAAAAAATTGACCTCATACATAATGAAATGGGTAGCTTTATCATTTCATAAGAAAAAAATTAGAGAAGATATATTAATTCAGGAAAACTTGGCCTATTAGGCAAATCGAGAATTGCATAGAAGGCCGAGAAGTGCATTCTGACTACTAGGTACGACATATATATATATATATATATATATATATATATATATATATATATATATATATATATATATATATATATATATATATATATATAAGTCGTACCTAGTAGCCAGAACGCACTTCTCAGCCTACTATGCAAGGCCCGATTTGCCTAATAAGCCACGTTTTCATGAATTAATTGTTTTTCGACTACCTAACCTACCCAACCTAACCTAACCTAACTTTTTCGGCTACCTAACCTTACCTAACCTATAAAGATAGGTTAAGTTAGGTTAGGTAGGGTTGGTTAGGTTCGGCCATATATCTACGTTAATTTTAACTCCAATAAAAATAATTTACCTCATACATAATGAAATGGGCAGCTTTATCATTTCACACGAAAAAAATTAGAGAAAATATATTAATTCAGGAAAACTTGGCTTATTAGGCAAATCGGGCCTTGCATAGTAGGCTGAGAAGTGTATTCTGGCTACTAGGTACGACATATATATATATATATGTATATATATATATGTCGTACCTAGTAGCCAGAACGCACTTCTATGCCTACTATTCAAGGCCCGATTTGCCTAATAAGCCAAGTTTTCATGAATTAATTGCTTTTCGACTACCTAACCTACCTAACCTAACCTAACCTAACTTTTTCGGCTACCTAACCTAACCTAACCTATAAAGATAGGTTAGGTTAGGTTAGGTAGGGTTGGTTAGGTTCGGTCATATATCTACGTTAATTTTAACTCCATTAAAAAAAATTGGCCTCATACATAATGAAATGGGTAGCTTTATCATTTCATAAGAAAAAAATTAGAGAAAATATATTAATTCAGGAAAACTTGGCTTATTAGGCAAATCGGGCCTTGAATAGTAGGCTGAGAAGTGCGTTCTGGCTACTAGGTACGACATATATATATATATATATATATATATATATATATATATATATATATATATATATATATATATATATACTAGTATATTTTGGTAGCAGTCTTTCCTGTAGACATATATTATTAAATATGACCGAAAAAGTAAGATTAATAATTCTAACACGAATTTTCTCAATCTTTCGTACATTACGCTTCACTGTTGGAGGTAAATCAAAAATCACTTCTCCAAAATTCATTTTTATTTCTAGTCTGACGCGACACGGGCGCGTTTCGTAAAACTTATTACATTTTCAAAGACTTCACAAATACACAACTGATTAGAACTTACATCTCTCTGATATTATATCTACATTTCAGTGAGGTGGGAAGGGTGATGTGGCATTAACACAAGACAGAACCGGAGGGGATATTAATAGGGTATTAAAAGTATCAACACAAGACAGAACAGAAACAATGGGTATTGAATAGAAGTGTTTGTAGAAAGCCTATTGGTCCATATTTCTTGATGCTTCTATATTGGAGCGGAGTCTTGAGGTGGGTAGAATATAGTTGTGCAATAATTGGCTGTTGATTGCTGGTGTTGACTTCTTGATGTGTAGTGCCTCGCAAACGTCAAGCCGCCTGCTATCGCTGTATCTATCGATGATTTCTGTGTTGTTTACTAGGATTTCTCTGGCGATGGTTTGGTTATGGGAAGAGATTATATGTTCCTTAATGGAGCCCTGTGGCTTATGCATCGTTAAACGCCTAGAAAGAGATGTTGTTGTCTTGCCTATATACTGGGTTTTTTGGAGCTTACAGTCCCCAAGTGGGCATTTGAAGGCATAGACGACGTTAGTCTCTTTTAAAGCGTTCTGTTTTGTGTCTGGAGAGTTTCTCATGAGTAGGCTGGCCGTTTTTCTGGTTTTATAGTAAATCGTCAGTTGTATCCTCTGATTTTTGTCTGTAGGGATAACGTTTCTATTAACAATATCTTTCAGGACCCTTTCCTCCGTTTTATGAGCTGTGGAAAAGAAGTTCCTGTAAAATAGTCTAATAGGGGGTAACTAACACAACACCTATACCCCCTGATGATGGTCAAGTGGATTAAGGCGTCTTGTACATACCAGTTGCGTTGCTTCTGGGAGTATGGGTTCGAGTCACTTCTGGGGTGTGAGTTTTCAGTTGCATATTGTCCTGGGGACCATTCAGGCTTGTTCGCATTTGTGTTCCTCACGTGTGCCCCAAAGAATGAGGTGATTTGGTAAAATGCTATGCCCAAGATTACTATCCGAGTGCCGGCGGTGGGGTGGTTCAAATAGCCTCGGCTATCACCTCATTATGTCCGGTCGTGATGTTCAAGTGAATTAAGGCGTCTTGTACATACCAGTTGCGTTGCTTCTGGGAGTATGGGTTCGAGTCACTTCTGGGGTGTGAGTTTTCAGTTGCATATTGTCCTGGGGGACCATTCAGGCTTGTTCGCATTTGTGTTCCTCACGTGTGCCCCAAAGAATGAGGTGATTTGGTAAAATGCTATGCCCAAGATTACTATCCGAGTGCCGGCGGTGGGGTGGTTCAAATAGCCTCGGCTATCACCTCATTATGTCCGGTCGTGATGGTCAAGTGGATTAAGGCGTCTTGTACATACCAGTTGCGTTGCTTCTGGGAGTATGGGTTCGAGTCACTTCTGGGGTGTGAGTTTTCAGTTGCATATTGTCCTGGGGACCATTCAGGCTTGTTCGCATTTGTGTTCCTCACGTGTGCCCCAAAGAATGAGGTGATTTGGTAAAATGCTATGCCCAAGATTACTATCCGAGTGCCGGCGGTGGGGTGGTTCAAATAGCCTCGGCTATCACCTCATTATGTCCGGTCGTGATGGTCAAGTGGATTAAGGCGTCTTGTACATACCAGTTGCGTTGCTTCTGGGAGTATGGGTTCGAGTCACTTCTGGGGTGTGAGTTTTCAGTTGCATATTGTCCTGGGGACCATTCAGGCTTGTTCGCATTTGTGTTCCTCACGTGTGCCCCAAAGAATGAGGTGATTTGGTAAAATGCTATGCCCAAGATTACTATCTGAGTGCCGGCGGTGGGGTGGTTCAAATAGCCTCGGCTATCACCTCATTATGTCCGGTCGTGATGGTCAAGTGGATTAAGGCGTCTTGTACATACCAGTTGCGTTGCTTCTGGGAGTATGGGTTCGAGTCACTTCTGGGGTGTGAGTTTTCAGTTGCATATTGTCCTGGGGACCATTCAGGCTTGTTTGCATTTGTGTTCCTCACGTGTGCCCCAAAGAATGAGGTGATTTGGTAAAATGCTATGCCCAAGATTACTATCCGAGTGCCGGCGGTGGGGTGGTTCAAATAGCCTCGGCTATCACCTCATTATGTCCGGTCGTGATGGTCAAGTGGATTAAGGCGTCTTGTACATACCAGTTGCGTTGCTTCTGGGAGTATGGGTTCGAGTCACTTTTGAGGTGTGAGTTTTCAGTTGCATATTGTCCTGGGGACCATTCAGGCTTGTTCGCATTTGTGTTCCTCACGTGTGCCCCAAAGAATGAGGTGATTTGGTAAAATGCTATGCCCAAGATTACTATCCGAGTGCCGGCGGTGGGGTGGTTCAAATAGCCTCGGCTATCACCTCATTATGTGCGGTCGTGATGGTCAAGTGGATTAAGGCGTCTTGTACATACCAGTTGCGTTGCTTCTGGGAGTATGGGTTCGAGTCACTTCTGGGGTGTGAGTTTTCAGTTGCATATTGTCCTGGGGACCATTCAGGCTTGTTCGCATTTGTGTTCCTCACGTGTGCCCCAAAGAATGAGGTGATTTGGTAAAATGCTATGCCCAAGATTACTATCCGAGTGCCGGCGGTGGGGTGGTTCAAATAGCCTCGGCTATCACCTCATTATGTCCGGTCGTGATGGTCAAGTGGATTAAGGCATCTTGTACATACCAGTTGCGTTGCTTCTGGGAGTATGGGTTCGAGTCACTTCTGGGGTGTGAGTTTTCAGTTGCATATTGTCCTGGGGACCATTCAGGCTTGTTCGCATTTGTGTTCCTCACGTGTGCCCCAAAGAATGAGGTGATTTGGTAAAATGCTATGCCCAAGATTACTATCCGAGTGCCGGTGGTGGGGTGGTTCAAATAGCCTCGGCTATCACCTCATTATGTCCGGTCGTGATGGTCAAGTGGATTAAGGCGTCTTGTACATACCAGTTGCGTTGCTTCTGGGAGTATGGGTTCGAGTCACTTCTGGGGTGAGAGTTTTCAGTTGCATATTGTCCTGGGGACCATTCAGGCTTGTTCGCATTTGTGTTCCTCACGTGTGCCGCAAAGAATGAGGTGATTTGGTAAAATGCTATGCCCAAGATTACTATCCGAGTGCCGGCGGTGGGGTGGTTCAAATAGCCTCGGCTATCACCTCATTATGTCCGGTCGTGATGGTCAAGTGGATTAAGGCGTCTTGTACATACCAGTTGCGTTGCTTCTGGGAGTATGGGTTCGAGTCACTTCTGGGGTGTGAGTTTTCAGTTGCATATTGTCCTGGGGACCATTCAGGCTTGTTCGCATTTGTGTTCCTCACGTGTGCCCCAAAGAATGAGGTGATTTGGTAAAATGCTATGCCCAAGATTACTATCCGAGTGCCGGCGGTGGGGTGGTTCAAATAGCCTCGGCTATCACCTCATTATGTCCGGTCGTGATGGTCAAGTGGATTAAGGCGTCTTGTCCATACCAGTTGCGTTGCTTCTGGGAGTATGGGTTCGAGTCACTTCTGGGGTGTGAGTTTTCAGTTGCATATTGTCCTGGGGACCATTCAGGCTTGTTCGCATATATATATATATATATATATATATATATATATATATATATATATATATATATATATATATATGATTAAATATGACCGAAAAAGTAAGATTAATAATTCTAACACGAATTTTCTCAATCTTTCGTACATTACGCTTCACTGTTGGAGGTAAATCAAAAATCACTTCTCCAAAATTCATTTTTATTTCTAGTCTGACGCGACACGGGCGCGTTTAGTAAAACTTATTACATTTTCAAAGACTTCACAAATACACAACTGATTAGAACTTACGTATCTCTGATTTTATATCTACATTTGAGTGAGGTGGGAGGGGTGATGTGGCATTAACACAAGACAGAACAAGAGGGGATATTAATAGGGTATTAAAAGTATCAACACAAGACAGAACAGAAACAATGGGTATTGAATAGAAGTGTTTGTAGAAAGCCTATTGGTCCATATTTCTTGATGCTTCTATATTGGAGCGGAGTCTTGAGGTGGGTAGAATATAGTTGTGCAATAATTGGCTGTTGATTGCTGGTGTTGACTTCTTGATATGTAGTGCCTCGCAAACGTCAAGCCGCCTGCTATCGCTGTATCTATCGATGATTTCTGTGTTGTTTACTAGGATTTCTCTGGCGATGGTTTGGTTATGGGAAGAGATTATATGTTCCTTAATGGAGCCCTGTGGCTTATGCATCGTTAAACGCCTAGAAAGAGATGTTGTTGTCTTGCCTATATACTGGGTTTTTTGGAGCTTACAGTCCCCAAGTGGGCATTTGAAGGCATAGACGACGTTAGTCTCTTTTAAAGCGTTCTGTTTTGTGTCTGGAGAGTTTCTCATGAGTAGGCTGGCCGTTTTTCTGGTTTTATAGTAAATCGTCAGTTGTATCCTCTGATTTTTGTCTGTAGGGATAACGTTTCTATTAACAATATCTTTCAGGACCCTTTCCTCCGTTTTATGAGCTGTGGAAAAGAAGTTCCTGTAAAATAGTCTAATAGGGGGTAACTAACACAACACCTATACCCCCTGATGATGGTCAAGTGGATTAAGGCGTCTTGTACATACCAGTTGCGTTGCTTCTGGGAGTATGGGTTCGAGTCACTTCTGGGGTGTGAGTTTTCAGTTGCATATTGTCCTGGGGACCATTCAGGCTTGTTCGCATTTGTGTTCCTCACGTGTGCCCCAAAGAATGAGGTGATTTGGTAAAATGCTATGCCCAAGATTACTATCCGAGTGCCGGCGGTGGGGTGGTTCAAATAGCCTCGGCTATCACCTCATTATGTCCGGTCGTGATGTTCAAGTGAATTAAGGCGTCTTGTACATACCAGTTGCGTTGCTTCTGGGAGTATGGGTTCGAGTCACTTCTGGGGTGTGAGTTTTCAGTTGCATATTGTCCTGGGGGACCATTCAGGCTTGTTCGCATTTGTGTTCCTCACGTGTGCCCCAAAGAATGAGGTGATTTGGTAAAATGCTATGCCCAAGATTACTATCCGAGTGCCGGCGGTGGGGTGGTTCAAATAGCCTCGGCTATCACCTCATTATGTCCGGTCGTGATGGTCAAGTGGATTAAGGCGTCTTGTACATACCAGTTGCGTTGCTTCTGGGAGTATGGGTTCGAGTCACTTCTGGGGTGTGAGTTTTCAGTTGCATATTGTCCTGGGGACCATTCAGGCTTGTTCGCATTTGTGTTCCTCACGTGTGCCCCAAAGAATGAGGTGATTTGGTAAAATGCTATGCCCAAGATTACTATCCGAGTGCCGGCGGTGGGGTGGTTCAAATAGCCTCGGCTATCACCTCATTATGTCCGGTCGTGATGGTCAAGTGGATTAAGGCGTCTTGTACATACCAGTTGCGTTGCTTCTGGGAGTATGGGTTCGAGTCACTTCTGGGGTGTGAGTTTTCAGTTGCATATTGTCCTGGGGACCAATCAGGCTTGTTCGCATTTGTGTTCCTCACGTGTGCCCCAAAGAATGAGGTGATTTGGTAAAATGCTATGCCCAAGATTACTATCTGAGTGCCGGCGGTGGGGTGGTTCAAATAGCCTCGGCTATCACCTCATTATGTCCGGTCGTGATGGTCAAGTGGATTAAGGCGTCTTGTACATACCAGTTGCGTTGCTTCTGGGAGTATGGGTTCGAGTCACTTCTGGGGTGTGAGTTTTCAGTTGCATATTGTCCTGGGGACCATTCAGGCTTGTTTGCATTTGTGTTCCTCACGTGTGCCCCAAAGAATGAGGTGATTTGGTAAAATGCTATGCCCAAGATTACTATCCGAGTGCCGGCGGTGGGGTGGTTCAAATAGCCTCGGCTATCACCTCATTATGTCCGGTCGTGATGGTCAAGTGGATTAAGGCGTCTTGTACATACCAGTTGCGTTGCTTCTGGGAGTATGGGTTCGAGTCACTTTTGGGGTGTGAGTTTTCAGTTGCATATTGTCCTGGGGACCATTCAGGCTTGTTCGCATTTGTGTTCCTCACGTGTGCCCCAAAGAATGAGGTGATTTGGTAAAATGCTATGCCCAAGATTACTATCCGAGTGCCGGCGGTGGGGTGGTTCAAATAGCCTCGGCTATCACCTCATTATGTGCGGTCGTGATGGTCAAGTGGATTAAGGCGTCTTGTACATACCAGTTGCGTTGCTTCTGGGAGTATGGGTTCGAGTCACTTCTGGGGTGTGAGTTTTCAGTTGCATATTGTCCTGGGGACCATTCAGGCTTGTTCGCATTTGTGTTCCTCACGTGTGCCCCAAAGAATGAGGTGATTTGGTAAAATGCTATGCCCAAGATTACTATCCGAGTGCCGGCGGTGGGGTGGTTCAAATAGCCTCGGCTATCACCTCATTATGTCCGGTCGTGATGGTCAAGTGGATTAAGGCATCTTGTACATACCAGTTGCGTTGCTTCTGGGAGTATGGGTTCGAGTCACTTCTGGGGTGTGAGTTTTCAGTTGCATATTGTCCTGGGGACCATTCAGGCTTGTTCGCATTTGTGTTCCTCACGTGTGCCCCAAAGAATGAGGTGATTTGGTAAAATGCTATGCCCAAGATTACTATCCGAGTGCCGGTGGTGGGGTGGTTCAAATAGCCTCGGCTATCACCTCATTATGTCCGGTCGTGATGGTCAAGTGGATTAAGGCGTCTTGTACATACCAGTTGCGTTGCTTCTGGGAGTATGGGTTCGAGTCACTTCTGGGGTGAGAGTTTTCAGTTGCATATTGTCCTGGGGACCATTCAGGCTTGTTCGCATTTGTGTTCCTCACGTGTGCCGCAAAGAATGAGGTGATTTGGTAAAATGCTATGCCCAAGATTACTATCCGAGTGCCGGCGGTGGGGTGGTTCAAATAGCCTCGGCTATCACCTCATTATGTCCGGTCGTGATGGTCAAGTGGATTAAGGCGTCTTGTACATACCAGTTGCGTTGCTTCTGGGAGTATGGGTTCGAGTCACTTCTGGGGTGTGAGTTTTCAGTTGCATATTGTCCTGGGGACCATTCAGGCTTGTTCGCATTTGTGTTCCTCACGTGTGCCCCAAAGAATGAGGTGATTTGGTAAAATGCTATGCCCAAGATTACTATCCGAGTGCCGGCGGTGGGGTGGTTCAAATAGCCTCGGCTATCACCTCATTATGTCCGGTCGTGATGGTCAAGTGGATTAAGGCGTCTTGTCCATACCAGTTGCGTTGCTTCTGGGAGTATGGGTTCGAGTCACTTCTGGGGTGTGAGTTTTCAGTTGCATATTGTCCTGGGGACCATTCAGGCTTGTTCGCATATATATATATATATATATATATATATATATATATATATATATATATATATATATATATATATATATATATATATATATATATATATATATATATATATATATATATATATATATATATATATATATGATTAAATATGACCGAAAAAGTAAGATTAATAATTCTAACACGAATTTTCTCAATCTTTCGTACATTACGCTTCACTGTTGGAGGTAAATCAAAAATCACTTCTCCAAAATTCATTTTTATTTCTAGTCTGACGCGACACGGGCGCGTTTAGTAAAACTTATTACATTTTCAAAGACTTCACAAATACACAACTGATTAGAACTTACGTATCTCTGATTTTATATCTACATTTGAGTGAGGTGGGAGGGGTGATGTGGCATTAACACAAGACAGAACAAGAGGGGATATTAATAGGGTATTAAAAGTATCAACACAAGACAGAACAGAAACAATGGGTATTGAATAGAAGTGTTTGTAGAAAGCCTATTGGTCCATATTTCTTGATGCTTCTATATTGGAGCGGAGTCTTGAGGTGGGTAGAATATAGTTGTGCAATAATTGGCTGTTGATTGCTGGTGTTGACTTCTTGATATGTAGTGCCTCGCAAACGTCAAGCCGCCTGCTATCGCTGTATCTATCGATGATTTCTGTGTTGTTTACTAGGATTTCTCTGGCGATGGTTTGGTTATGGGAAGAGATTATATGTTCCTTAATGGAGCCCTGTTGCTTATGCATCGTTAAACGCCTAGAAAGAGATGTTGTTGTCTTGCCTATATACTGGGTTTTTTGGAGCTTACAGTCCCCAAGTGGGCATTTGAAGGCATAGACGACGTTAGTCTCTTTTAAAGCGTTCTGTTTTGTGTCTGGAGAGTTTCTCATGAGTAGGCTGGCCGTTTTTCTGGTTTTATTGTAAATCGTCAGTTGTATCCTCTGATTTTTGTCTGTAGGGATAACGTTTCTATTAACAATATCTTTCAGGACCCTTTCCTCCGTTTTATGAGCTGTGGAAAAGAAGTTCCTGTAAAATAGTCTAATAGGGGGTATAGGTGTTTTGTTAGTTGTCTCTTCAGAGGTTGCATGGCTTTTCACTTTCCTTCTTATGATGTCTTCGATGAAACCATTGGAGAAGCCGTTATTGACTAGGACCTGCCTTACCCTACAGAGTTCTTCGTCGACTTGCTTCCATTCTGAGCTGTGGCTGAGAGCACGGTCGACGTATGCGTTAACAACACTCCTCTTGTACCTGTCAGGGCAGTCGCTGTTGGCATTTAGGCACATTCCTATGTTTGTTTCCTTAGTGTAGACTGCAGTGTGGAAACCTCCGCCCTTTTCCATGACTGTTACATCTAGAAAAGGCAGCTTCCCATCCTTTTCCGTCTCGTAAGTGAAACGCAGCACGGAACTCTGCTCAAATGCCTCCTTCAGCTCCTGCAGATGTCTGACATCAGGTACTGTCATGTTCACAGAAAATGGTACCATCCGTTTTCTATGTGCGGCGGCTGGGACGCCAGAGAGAGATTGGAGGTAAACAAAAGAGCGTACAGGACGCCCACCAAGCTTGGTAGCTACTAGTCGTGTAATCATATTAAGTATTAAAGTCAGTAACCAAGTCATGACTTTACATCAACCCTACAACCAAGACTTCCTCAGTAACACACAAACACCACATTGGCGACGAGGATGAACTGTGAACGCAGGTATTTATTCAGTTTCAAACACAAGGGAGAAGCATGCTGCCTGGAGGAGGAAGAGAAGCTGTGAGCGCCATACCCGATGCTGTATGCTAACCAATGCTGTGTGCTACCCAAGCTGTGTGCTACCCAAGCTGTGCTGAAGAAACTGTACTGAGGAATCTGCCGACGTTGTGTACGAAACGACGCTTTGATGTGTACAAAACCTGATGTTTTGGTTACGAAACGACGCTTCGTGCTACAAAATTCATCACGCTATACCGACTGCTGTACCAACTGCTGCACCAACTGCTGTACCAACTGCTGTACCAACTGCTGTACCAACTGCTGTACCAACTGCTGTTGTACTAACTGCTGTGCCAACTGCTGTGCTGCTGCTGTGAGTAGGAACAACACATGTACACAAGGGCTAGGTAAGAAGTCAGTTGCTGCTATATTGTGCACTGTTGTGAACTTTTGCATTAAAATGCTTGTGTGCTTTGCAAAATTAAAGTAATTGCAGTGAATTCTTGACTAACATATACAGTGCAGTAAGTGTTTAATATTCTGAGGAACATTTAAGTGATAAGTTACATTTATTCAGTAAAAATGGCAAATATACCTCAGTTTCCTGCATTTGATCCTGACTGTGACCAGACAAACCTGTCACAGAGGTGGGTCAAATGGCTTAAAAGGTTTGAAAATTTGTTGATAGTTTCTGACATCAAAAGTGCTGAAAGAAAGCGTGCCTTTCTACTTCATTATGCAGGTGATAGAGTTTGTGACATCTTTGACACACTGAAAGACACTGGTGGTGCCAAAGATTATGACACTGCCAAAGCCAAACTAACAGAGCATTTCAAACCAAGGCAAAATACTGCTATGGAAATTATGCATTTCAGGAGAGCAAAACAACTCTCTAATGAAACTGTGGATCAATACCACACACGTCTGCAGGGTTTAGCAGCCCATTGTGAGTTTGCTGATGTTGACAAAGAAATCAAACAGCAAATAATTGAATCATGCACATCTACACGTCTTCGTCGAAGAGCTCTAGAACTTGTTGATGATGACAGTTCTCTTACCAAGATACTGGATATGGCTCGTCGAATGGAAGATGCTGCACGTAATGCTCGTGTCATGGAGTGCTGTGCTAATAACGGTTCTGCCACTGTTACTAACAGTGATGAGGTACGTAAGGTTCAGGGAGGACACCGTGATCAAAGAAGATATCATGGCAAACCTAACAGTAAATTTAGCCGAGAACCACGTCACAACTGGGGTCAAGGAACAAGGCTCAAGCAGTCACAGCGACCCACATCAGAGGGTGTCAACAATAAATGTTACAATTGTGGAGGAGACTACCCACACCAAGATAATGTTTGTCCTGCTCAAGGTAAGAAGTGCTATGAGTGTGGAAAACTGGGTCATTTTGGTGCTATGTGTCGTTCCGCACTAAAGAAACCACAGTCAATGAATAAAAGCACTGTACGAGGATCAGGTCATAGGGGTCGAGGTGGTAAACACAATATTGCACCTCATATCCAGAATGTTAATAATGTACAAGACAACATTTCATTACAACCAGTCTCAGATGACAGTGAATGTGATTATACTTATGGAGTACAAGCAATCACAGAATGGAATGATCTTCCAAACAACCCAGAGACACGTGTATATATTGCTGGTATTTGTCTCAAAGTTCTTATTGACACTGGATCAAACATTGACACCATGGCTGAGTGCCACTATGAAAAATTTAGAAAACAGTTCCCAAAGCTAGAAAAATACAATGGTAAAGCCACTGCCTATGCTTCGAAGTTAGCCTTGCCAGTGATTGGAACTTTCACTGCAGAGATTAAGTCAAAGAATGCAATGCTCATTACTACATTCCATGTTGTTAGGAATGCAAAGGAGTCTTTACTCAGTTACAAGACTTCAACCAAATTGGGGCTACTTCAGCTTTCTAATGCTGTAGCAGTGGAATCTGCAAACAATGTTGATGGTATTGTTGCTGAATTTTCGGATCGATTTAAATCCATAGGTTGTTATACTGATAGCAAAGTACATCTGCATATCAACCCAGATGTAATTCCAGTTGCCCAACCACATCGCCGACAACCATTCCATACTCGCAAGAAAGTCAATGCCGAACTGGATAGGCTGATGGAACTAGATATCATTGAACCAGTAACAGGCCCAACACCATGGGTAAGCCCAATTGTCACTCCACCAAAGCCGAAGAATCCAGATGAGATACGCATTTGTGTGGACATGCGTGTTCCCAACAAGGCAATAATGCGTGAACGCCATCCTACACCGACTGTAGATGATATGATCTACCGCTTGAATGGTGCAACTGTATTCAGCAAGTTAGATTTAAACAAGGGCTATCATCAGCTTGAACTTGATGATGAGAGTCGCTTCATCACAACGTTTACGACACATCGAGGTCTGTATAGGTACAAGCGCCTGAGTTTTGGTATCAACAGTGCTGCCGAGGTATTCCAGCACATCATCAGCCAGGTATTGCAAGACATACCTAATGCTGACAACATATCTGATGACATCATTGTTTATGGCCGTACCCAAGCTGAACACGACAAAGCTCTTCGTGCAACATTGCAACGCTTACGAGAAAAGAATTTGACGCTAAGCCGAGCAAAGTGTGAGTTCAATCAACATAAAATTGAATTCTTTGGACATGTACTTAGTGACAAAGGTCTGTCTCCAGATCCTAAGAAAGTTGCAGATATCAAGAATGCTGCACCTCCTTCAACGTCCACTGAAGTACATAGTTTTCTGGGAATGGCAAACTACTGTTCTCGCTTCATTCCAGATTTTGCTACCATTACGAAGCCTCTACGTGAGCTCCTGAAGAAAAATGCATCATGGTACTGGAGCGATATCGAGCAAAATGCATTTGATGCTGTGAAAGATGCACTAGTAGAGAATGCGACTGCTGCATACTTTGATCCATCAATGGACACTGAATTAACGGTGGATGTTAGTCCTGTTGGATTAGGTGCTGTTTTAGCCCAACACAAACCTGGTCAACCAGATTCCCGAGTAGTAATTGCCTACGCCAGCCGTTCTCTCACAGATGTTGAGCAACGATACAGTCAGACAGAGAAGGAAGCTCTTGCTCTTGTATGGGGCTGTGAACACTTCAATGTGTATCTGCTTGGTGCACCCTTCACCACGATAGTCACTGACCACAAACCGTTGGAGACCATCTTCAATAATCCAAAGTCCAAACCACCAGCTCGCATTGAGAGATGGGCTCTTCGTCTGCAACCATACAACTTTACGGTGAAATACAAGCCGGGTGCAGGCAATCCCGCTGATTACATCAGTCGACATCCTGCCAACAGTTTCACCATCACCAAGCATCAGCAAGTTGCCGAGGAATATGTACACTCTGTAACCTGTGATGCAGTCCCTAAGGCTCTTACTCTTGATGAAATCCGTACTGCAACCCTAGAGGACCCAACTCTGCAAGCAACAGTGGATGCATTGACTAAGAAAAAGTTTCCATGCATCCCACCCTCAGGAGTTGACCAAGATGCATTCAAAGCACTTGAACGCATCCAGACAGAATTAAGTGTTACGCAACAACGCGACACTGTGCTGCGAGGTACTCGTATCGTTATTCCAGCTGTTCTCCAGCAACGTGCTCTGAAGCTTGCACATCAAGGACACCAAGGTCTTGTTAGGACCAAACAGCTGCTACGAGAAAAGGTGTGGTTTCCTGGCATTGATCGTCAAGCAAAGGATATGCATGATGCCTGTGTCCCTTGCCAAGCTGCAGTGGATACTTCAAGACCAACACCTCTACAACCTTCACCACTACCTGCTGCACCATGGACGGAAGTATCGATGGACTTCTGCGGACCACTACCAACTGGAGAGTACTTGATGGTAGTCATTGATGATCACTCACGTTATCCAGAAGTAGAAATCATCAATTCCACATCTGCAAAGGCCGTCATCCCGAAACTTGACAAGATCTTTTCAAACTTTGGCATTCCTGAAGTTGTCAAGACGGACAATGGACCGCCATTCAATGGACAAGACTTTGTCAACTTTGCTGAGCATATTGGATTCAAACACCGCCGTGTGATGCCACTACATCCTCAAGCAAATGGAGAAGTTGAGAGATTCATGCAACCTCTCATGAAAGCGGTACGCTGTGCTCATGCCGAAGGACGATCCTGGAAACAAGCTATGTATGCTTTTCTCAGGAACTACCGTGCAACACCACATGGAACACTGGGCAAGTCGCCTGGCGAACTTTTATTTGGACGTCCTATGAGAATCGCACTACCCGTCATGCCAGCCGAGGTAACGGATAAACGTCTCGCTCAGAAGGATGCACTAGCCAAGGGCAAAATGAAAATTGCTCATGATCAACGTGCAAAGGAACAGTTCATAAAGGTTGGAGACACTGTTCTCGTTAAAAAGAAAAAAGAGGGAAAGTTAGATATGCCGTATGATACAAAACCATATAAAGTGATTAGTGTAAAAGGAACTATGGTAACAGCTAGTAATAGAGATCATAGTATAACACGTAATATGGCTTATTTCAAAGTGATTCCAACTAGTGTAGAAAATGATGAAGTGCAAAGTCGTGCAAAAGAAAAAGAAAAAAATAGTTATAACCCGACAAACAATTCATCAAGGGATGTTATTGCATTTAAGGACTCTCGTCCTAAACGTCATGTTAAACGCCCTACACGATTTGATGATTAATTGTGTTCCTATGTAATGAAAAGTATTTACCTATTATGCTGAACTAAATTTAATATTGTTTGAATAATGCAGATATCTCATTCAATATTTTGTAACTTTGTATTACAGTTTCTTTCATGTTTGTTTAACATTGCATATGTATTTTTAACATTGAAATCCTTTGTGGAAAAGATTAAGTTGTTTAAATTCTTTGTGTGCTTAATTAATGTTAAATGTATGCAGTATCTCTTGATATGGTAATAACTTACTTTGTGTCAATAACTTTGCTTTGTGCTACAAGCATGGTAGACATCCTGTATTCATTCTTTTTAAAGAAAAGGAGGGATGTCATGTTCACAGAAAATGGTACCATCCGTTTTCTATGTGCGGCGGCTGGGACGCCAGAGAGAGATTGGAGGTAAACAAAAGAGCGTACAGGACGCCCGCCAAGCTTGGTAGCTACTAGTCATGTAATCATATTAAGTATTAAAGTCAGTAACCAAGTCATGACTTTACATCAACCCTACAACCAAGACTTCCTCAGTAACACACAAACACCACAGGTACCTGTGTAAAAATGTCGTCAACATACCTGCAGTATATGGCCGGTTTCAAGTTCATGTCGACTAAGACTTTTTGCTCGATGGTACCCATGTAGAAGTTTGCAAACAGGACACCTAGGGGAGAACCCATGGCGACCCCATCTACTTGCTTATACATGTGCCCATCCGGGCTCAAGAAGGGTGCCTCTTTAGTACAAGCTTGGAGTAGTTTCCTCAGAATACTTTCTGGCATGTCAAGAGGAGTAGAGGCTGGATCACGATACACTCTGTCGGCTTTCATTCCGATTGTCTCGTCCACAGGTACGTTGGTAAACAGCGATTCTACGTCCAACGAGGCTCTTATCCCTGTGGCCCGTGTGCCCCGCAGTAAGTCCACAAATTCCTTTGGAGACTTCAGGCTGAAGGCGCAAGGAACATAAGGAGTCAGCAGGCCGTTGAGTCGCTTCGCCAGTCTGTACGTGGGTGTGGGTATCTGGCTAATGATTGGCCGAAGTGGGTTTCCAGGCTTGTGCGTCTTGACATTTCCATACGCATATCCAGGTTTATATTCCCCAATGATCTTTGGCAGGTGGAGTCCGGATTTCTTGGCGTTCACAGTTTCGATCAGTTTGTTGACCTTTGCTTTTAATTCGGCTGTAGTGTCCTTCGTTACCCTTTGGAACTTAGTTTGGTCAGAGAGTATGATGTTCATTTTCGCCAGATATTCGTCTTTTTTAAGAATGACATATATTGGCGACTTGTCACCTCTCCTGACAACTATCTCCTTGTTCTCACGAAGGCTTTTAGCTGCCGCTTTAAGCTCGGGGGACAGTATGGTGCTTCTGTAGTTGCCTCGATTCTTTCCTCCTTCTGCAATAAGTTCTGCTTGTAAGGTATCTTTGGTAGTGACCTTCTTTTGTGTCTCGAGGTCGAATATGTCGTCCAACAGAATTTCCAACTCACCTTTCCGGGCCATTTCACTCGGTCTGGACCGAGTTGGACTTCTGAAAGTAGAGTTGGAAATTCTGTTGGACGACATATTCGACCTCGAGACACAAAAGAAGGTCACTACCAAAGATACCTTACAAGCAGAACTTATTGCAGAAGGAGGAAAGAATCGAGGCAACTACAGAAGCACCATACTGTCTCCCGAGCTTAAAGCGGCAGCTAAAAGCCTTCGTGAGAACAAGGAGATAGTTGTCAGGAGAGGTGACAAGTCGCCAATATATGTCATTCTTAAAAAAGACGAATATCTGGCGAAAATGAACATCGTACTCTCTGACCAAACTAAGTTCCAAAGGGTAACGAAGGACACTACAGCCGAATTAAAAGCAAAGGTCAACAAACTGATCGAAACTGTGTACGCCAAGAAATCCGGACTCCACCTGCCAAAGATCATTGGGGAATATAAACCTGGATATGCGTATGGAAATGTCAAGACGCACAAGCCTGGAAACCCACTTCGGCCAATCATTAGCCAGATACCCACACCCACGTACAGACTGGCGAAGCGACTCAACGGCCTGCTGACGCCTTATGTTCCTTGCGCCTTCAGCCTGAAGTCTCCAAAGGAATTTGTGGACTTACTGCGGGGCACACGGGCCACAGGGATAAGAGCCTCGTTGGACGTAGAATCGCTGTTTACCAACGTACCTGTGGACGAGACAATCGGAATGATAGCCGACAGAGTGTATCGTGATCCAGCCTGTACTCCTCTTGACATGCCAGAAAGTATTCTGAGGAAACTACTCCAAGCTTGTACTAAAGAGGCACCCTTCTTGAGCCCGGATGGGCACATGTATAAGCAAGTAGATGGGGTCGCCATGGGTTCTCCCCTAGGTGTCCTGTTTGCAAACTTCTACATGGGTACCATCGAGCAAAAAGTCTTAGTCGACATGAACTTGAAACCGGCCATATACTGCAGGTATGTTGACGACATTTTTACACAGGTACCTGATGTCAGACATCTGCAGGAGCTGAAGGAGGCATTTGAGCAGAGTTCCGTGCTGCGTTTCACTTATGAGACGGAAAAGGATGGGAAGCTGCCTTTTCTAGATGTAACAGTCATGGAAAAGGGCGGACGTTTCCACACTGCAGTCTACACTAAGGAAACAAACATAGGAATGTGCCTAAATGCCAACAGCGACTGCCCTGACAGGTACAAGAGGAGTGTTGTTAACGCATACGTCGACCGTGCTCTCAGCCACAGCTCAGAATGGAAGCAAGTCGACGAAGAACTCTGTAGGGTAAGGCAGGTCCTAGTCAATAACGGCTTCTCCAATGGTTTCATCGAAGACATCATAAGAAGGAAAGTGAAAAGCCATGCAACCTCTGAAGAGACAACTAACACAACACCTATACCCCCTATTAGACTATTTTACAGGAACTTCTTTTCCACAGCTCATAAAACGGAGGAAAGGGTCCTGAAAGATATTGTTAATAGAAACGTTATCCCTACAGACAAAAATCAGAGGATACAACTGACGATTTACTATAAAACCAGAAAAACGGCCAGCCTACTCATGAGAAACTCTCCAGACACAAAACAGAACGCTTTAAAAGAGACTAACGTCGTCTATGCCTTTAAATGCCCGCTTGGGGACTGTAAGCTCCAAAAAACCCAGTATATAGGCAAGACAACAACATCTCTTTCTAGGCGTTTAACGATGCATAAGCAACAGGGCTCCATTAAGGAACATATAATCTCTTCCCATAACCAAACCATCGCCAGAGAAATCCTAGTAAACAACACAGAAATCATCGATAGATACAGCGATAGCAGGCGGCTTGACGTTTGCGAGGCACTACACATCAAGAAGTCAACACCAGCAATCAACAGCCAATTATTGCACAACTATATTCTACCCACCTCAAGACTCCGCTCCAATATAGAAGCGTCAAGAAATATGGACCAATAGGCTTTCTACAAACACTTCTATTCAATACCCATTGTTTCTGTTCTGTCTTGTGTTGATACTTTTAATACCCTATTAATATCCCTTCTTGTTCTGTCTTGTGTTAATGCCACATCACCCCTCCCACCTCACTCAAATGTAGATATAAAATCAGAGATACGTAAGTTCTAATCAGTTGTGTATTTGTGAAATCTTTGAAAATGTAATAAGTTTTACGAAACACGCCCGTGTCGCGTCAGACTAGAAATAAAAATGAATTTTGGAGAAGTGATTTTTGATTTACCTCCAACAGTGAAGCGTAATGTACGAAAGATTGAGAAAATTCGTGTTAGAATTATTAATCTTACTTTTTCGGTCATATTTAATAATATATGTCTACAGGAAAGACTGCTACCAAAATATACTAATATATATATATATATATATATATATATATATATATATATATATATATATATATATATATAAATATATATATATATATATATATATATATATATATATATATATATATATATATATATATACACATATATTGAGACATATTATTAAATATGACCGAAAAAGTAAGATTAACAATTCTAACAAGAATTTTCTCAATGTTATACTTTTCTTCACTGTAGATGGTAACTGAAAAATCAATTCTCCAAAATTAATTTTTATTTCTAGTCTGACGCGACACTTGAGTGCGTTTCGTAAAACTTATTACATTTTCAAACACTTTAGTTTACACACACACAACTTATAACTGAACAGAGATTAAACATCTTCGATTTTATACCTGCATTTGGGTGAGGTGATATGTTACAACAGTTCTGGATGAGGTGAAAACAAACTTTCAACACAAGACAGAACACGAAACAATGGGTATAATATTTTTTAAGTTAAAGGTTAGAATGGAAGTAATTGCAAAGGGCCTATTGGCCCATATTTCTTGATGCTTCTATATTGGTGCGGAGTCTTGAAGTGGGTAGAATATAGTTGTGCATTAATTGGCTGTTGATTGCTGGTGTCGACTTCTTAATGTGTAGTACCTCGCAGATATCTCTCCGCCTGATATCGCTGTATCTATCGATGATTTCTGTGTTCTTAGAAATCTTCTCAGACTTCTCTGGTGATGGTCTGGTTGTGGGAAGAGATTATATGTTCCTTAATGGAGCCCTGTTGCTTATGCATTTTAAATGCCTGGAAAGAGATGTTGTTGTCTTGCCTATATACTGAATTCTTTGAGGCTTACAGTCCCCAAGTGGGCATTTGAAGGCATAGACGACATTGGTCTTCTTTAAAGCGTTCTGCTTTGTGTCTGGAGAGTTTCTCATGAGTAGGTTGGCCGTTTTCTTGGTTTTATAGTAGATCGTCAATTGTATCTTCTGATTTTTGTCTGTAGGGATAGCTTTTCAATTAAGAATATCTTTCAGGACCATTTCCTCCGTTTTATGAGCTGTGGAAAAGAAGTTCCTGTAAAATAGTCTAATAGGGGGTACAGGTGTTGTGTTAGTTGTCTCTTCAGAGGTTGCATGGCGTTTCACCTTCCTTCTTATGATGTCTTCAACGAAACCAGTGGAGAAGCCGTTGTTGACTAGGACCTGCCTTACCCTACAGAGTTCTTCATCGACTTGCTTCCATCCTGAGCTGTGGCTGAGAGCACGGTCGACATAAGCATTAACGACACTCCTCTTGTACCTGTCTGGGCAGTCACTGTTGGCATTGAGGCACATTCCTATGTTTGTTTCCTTAGTGTAGACTGCAGTGTGGAAACCTTCGCTCCTTTCCATGACTGTTACATCTAGAAAGGGCATCTACCCATCCTTCTCCATCTTGTAAGTGAAACGCAACACAGAATTCCGCTCAAATGCCTCCTTCAGCTCCTACAGATGTCTGACATCAGGTACCTGTGTAAAAATGTCGTCAACATACCTGCAGTATATGGCCGGTTTCACGGTCATGTCGACTAAGACTTTTTGTTCGATGGTACCCACGTAGAAGTTCACAAACAGGACACCTAGGGAAGAACCCATGGCGACCCCATCTAGTTGCTTATACATGTGCCCATCTGGGCTGAGGAAGTGTGCCTCTTTAGTACAAGCTTGGAGTAGTTTCCTTAGAATGTTTTCTGGTATGTCAAGAGGAGTACAGGCCGGATCACGATACACTGTCCGCTATCATCCAGATTGTTTCATCCACAGGTACATTGGTAAACAGTGATTCTACGTCCAACGAGGCTCTTATCCCTGTGTCCCGTGTTCCCGCAGTAATTCAACAAATTCCTTTGGAGACTCCAGGCTGAAGGTGCAAAGGACATAAGGAGTCAGCAAGCCTTTGATTTGCTTCGCCAGTCTGTACGTGGGTGTGGGTATCTGGCTAATGATTGGCCGAAGTGGGTTTCCAGGCTTATGTGTCTTTACATTTCCATACGCGTATCCAGGCTTATATTCCCCAATAGTCTTTGGCAGGTGGAGTCCGGATTTCTTGGCGTTCACACTTTCGATCAATTTGTTGACCTTTGCCTTCAATTCGGCTGTAGTGTCCTTCGTTACCCTTTGGAATTTAGTTTGGTCAGAGAGAATAAGGTTCATTTTCGCCAGATATTCGTCTTTTTTAAGAATGACGTATATTGGCGACTTGTCACCTCTCCTGACGACTATCTCCAATGGAACCCCCTTTAGAATAACTAGTAATATAAACTCTAAAAACACCTACTACACACAAAGTATACTACTCTACACATAGAACATGAGTATGCCAGAGATTGAATAATGTACTCAGTATATACTTATCTTGAACAAGACCCGGAAATAAGGAAACAAAGTGGAAGGAGGAGGTAGTTCCTTTCACCACAGCCAGCAACCAGAGAAGACCGCTCCCAGCGACCAGCTTAGGCCTCCCGCGTGTGGTGGTGCCGGAAGGAGCCTAATTGATCGTGCAGCTAAGCACATTAAAAATCTTCCCCTATGCAACGTATTGTTACTTTACAAATGATTATAGTATTAGTAAACATAGTTGGTGCCTATGTTATTATTTAATAATCAATCCCCCAGCTCAGTCTTTAAATGCTCTTTGAGAAACAAGAATAGTCTTACGTCTGGCAGGGAAGATACAAACAAAGACACATCGAGTTGCATTTTGCTACTCTAACGTAGCTTATTTAGTTCAATTTTGACCTCTGGTTTCCACTGAAGAACCCAGGGTCGTAACACTCCTCCCCCCTTCGGAGAAAAAAAAATGTGACTACTAGAATAGTAGTCATATTTTTTTGTAAGAGTATACAGAGAATAAAAAGAAAAAAACATATGACAAAAAAAAATTAATCAAAAACAACAATTTCTCTGCAAGAAAAATACAAAGGAGTTCTCTGAAAGAAAAAAAAACGTACACAAAAAAAAAACAGGAGAGTAAATAATTTGGACACGGAATATTTTAATGTCACCTTACCTTGAGGTTACCTTGAGGTGCTTCCGGGGCTTAGCGTCCCCACGGCCCAGTCGTCGACCAGGCCTTCTGGTTGCCGGACTGATCAATGTAAAGAAACAGGCGCACAGGCGAACCTAAAAAAAAAAAATAACTAAAGGGTGACAGTTGGTACATGGCTTCCTGTGGCCTAGATGAATGTTATTCCGGCAACCTGGACAGAGCGTCGGCCATCACGTTGAGTCGGCCTGGTAGGTGGGTAATGGAAAGATTGAAGTCCTGTAGGTACAACGCCCACCTGAGGATGTGTTTATTCTTCCCCTTCATCTGAGTCAGGAAGACTAGTGGGTTATGGTCCATGTACACTTCCACTATATTACCTGTGAGGTAACTTCGAACTTTTTACATGTTAACACTAGCGCCAACACCTCTTTTTCTACCACTGAATAATTGCGTTGTGCCTTGTCGAATTTCACAGAGTAATAATATACTGGGTGTTCCACCTGATCATCCCCAGTTTGCAGCAACACTGCACCAGCACCCGAGTCAGACGCGTCAACATGAATTTTAAACGGTCGGTCGAACCTTGGACTAGCAAGCACTGGGGTGGAAGCTAAGATCAATTTCAAATTTTTAAATGCCTCTGCACAGTCTGATGACCACTTAAATCTGACGGCCTTCCGCAACAAGTCTGTGAGAGGAGTGGCAACATTTGAAAAGTTCTGACAAAAGCGTCGATAGTTTGCACACATACTGATAAATCTTTGAACGTCCTGTTTAGACTTTAGTACTGGATACTCCAGAATGACACTGATTTTATCTTGCCGAGGTAACACTTTTCCTTGGCCCACTTCATAACCGAGGTACGTCACTGTGCCTTGGCCAAAATGACAGTTTTTTGCAATTAAGGTTTGATCTGCGTTCTTTAAAATTGTGAACAACTGGCGTAACCTAGCTATGTGGTCAGCCTAATTACTGTCAAAGAGCATGATATCATCTAAATACGCCCGACAATTTGGCACATTAGCGAGCAAAGAGTTCATTAGCCTCTGGAACGTGGCAGGGGCATTACGCAAGCCGAACGGTAACACTTGATACTCAAAAAACCCCTCGGGTGTCACGAACGCAGTTAGTTGTTTAGCACGTTCAGTGAGTGGGATTTGATAATACCCCCTCGAGAGGTCGAATTTCGAGACGTACTTGGCGTTTCCCAGCTCGTCGATGCAGTCCTCGAGGAGGGGCAGCGGGTAGGCATCCACAATGGTCACCTTGTTGAGCTGCCGATAGTCGGTGCATAATCGCCAGGAGCCGTCTGGTTTGGGGACTAAAAAGGCAGGGCGAGCACCAAGAGCCCTGGCTCAGCCGGATGAGGCCGTGCTGGGGCAAGAAGTCGACCTCCTTCCGTACGATGGCCTTCTTATCTGGACTCATCCGATAGGGTTGAAGGCGAATGGGGGTGTAGTCCATCAACTCGACATCATGGCAAATGGCATCCATCTGGGTCGGGACCTCCCCGAACAGACTGGAGAATTCGTCAACCAACGACTGCACCTCTTCACGTTGGGCCATCTGCAAATAGGACAGTCCCTCCTCCACAGCATTCACAGAACTAGAATTATTGAAAATGAGATTAGTTGGGTCCCCAGAACAATCATCCCTTCCCTCACTGGAAATGGAAACATTGGTTAGTGCAATGGGCCTGGGGCCCTGGAACTTCTTCAGCATATTTACATGTACGAACATTACCTGGTTACGCTTGTCAGAGTGCCTCACTTTGTATGTGAGGTCCCCAGTCTTTTCTGTCACAATGTAGGGGCCTTCGTACTTGTGGGACATAGTGTTCCTTAGTCGAGGCTTTAATACCAGGACAGGGTCGCCAGGCTGAAATACCCGCAACTTAGATCTAGCATCGTTACGTTCTTTCATCTTTTCTTGGGCCTTCCCAAGATACTTTAGTGCCGCCGCCTTGCAGTTCTTGAGTCTCTGGTGGTGTTGCACAAAGGAAGCCGAACCTTCGGTTAACGTTACGTTCCCTAACAGATTCTCCTGTAACATTTGCAAGGGTCCACGAACTTTATGGCCAAAGACTAACTCAAAAGGAGAACAACCCAGTGAACTTTGTAATCCCTCTCTAGCCGCAAACAAAACATACAGTAAATTCTCATTCCAGAAGGTGTGGGAATTCTCGCACGATGTCTTCAACATCTGCTTCAGAGTTAGATGGAAACGTTCAATTACCCCCTGACTCTGTGGATGGTATGGGCTGGAAACCTTATGAGTTATTCCATGGTCCTTACAAAACTGCTCAAAAATATCAGACTTAAAGTTAGTACCATTGTCAGTTTGCACGACCCGAGGCAGTCCAAAAGTGGAAAAAAATTGCAACATACGAGCAACAACAGTCTTTGCTCGGATGTTCCTTACAGCAAAAGCCTCTGGGTAACGAGTAGTGATACACATCATCGTGATTAGGTAAATATTACCAGACTTAGTTCTAGGTAATGGTCCAACACAGTCCATTACCACATGAGAAAATGGTTCCTCTGGCACGACAATAGGCCATAGAGGAGCTTTAGGTGGAGTCTGGTTTGGTTTCCCAACCAGTTGACAAAAAATACACGCATTACAAAATTTTGCCACATTGCTTTTCAGCTAGGGCCAGAAAAAATACTTTAAAATTTTGTGATACGTGATATTAATACCTTGATGTCCCCCCATAGGATCATCATGAGCAGCTGCCAAAACTCTTTCTCTATAGCAGGTCGGCAACATAACCTGGTGGACTACCTCCCACTCATTTGACAAGGGAGCACTCTGTGGTCTCCATTTTCTCATCAAAATCCGATCATTGTAGTAGTACCCAGTTGCTGCGTCTACAATTTCCTCCATAGAGACGGCTATCTCATGACAATCTGCAAGAGTGGGGTCAGCTTTCTGTAACTCACTCAAGGAGGCCTCTAGGCCTTGGTCAGATGCTATTGGCCGAGGCTCAACAGTGTTCTCCTCCACCTTCCCACTACTCTCGGTAGATGGCGGTGGCAGGCCTCTCTACAATGTCCTCGGCCTCGTCATCGAGTCGGGCCATGAATGTGTCTGCGAGGTCCACTTGGTTTTCACCACTCAGAAAGTTCCTCGTGTCATCGGGATTTACCACCTAGGCAAGCACAGGGCTGCCCTTACATTTAACTCCCATAGACCCGGTCACTGCGCACGCAGGGTACACAACATTATCCTCTGCGGTGGGTGGATCCAGGCAAACCTTAGGGGTAGGCAACATAACAGGCAGTCTGGAGTCCCCTACCTTATCCCCTGCTAAATCATTACCAACTATTACATCAACATTAGGGAAAGGTAGGTATGAAGTGACTCCGACTGTACAAACACCCTTTTGGAAATCAGATTCCAGGGTAACCTTATGGAGGGGGTACTGCTTGAGTATCACTAGTGACACCCTCGACCAGTACCACCTCTCCAGTGTCGAGAATGTTGGCACCTTGCAACGCACTCTCTAAAAAAAATTAAGTCTGGATGGCACCGGTGTCTCGGAAGATCGCCACGTCCTTCCAGGAAGAACCCTCAGACAAAAGTAGTCTCCCTTTCGATAAGAATGGGGTAAGCAAGTCCAACCACTGTGGGTTGGAGGTCTTACTCCCTAACCCTTCCGAAGGCCTCAAGCCCTGTGTCACAACTAGAGCATTGGGTTTTTTTCCGGGTACAGTTGCCAACAACGGCTAATAACGTGGTTTGGACGTTTACAGTGACCACAGATACGTCGGGGAGAAGAGACATTACTAACAGAATTACCCTTCGGTTCACCCTTAGATACCGTGGGGCTAGACACTTTAACAGGTTTAGTTATGTCTGAAACAGAAGCTGCATTAGTTAAAGGGTTAGAATTAGCTGGTCTGGACTGGCTATGGGTATAAGTTTTGCTACTCTGTGGGGTATAATTATTTTTATTGGGCCTTTTGCCAGCCAATTGGTAGTTTTCTGCCAACTTGGCCAAATCCCCTATTTTAGAATTTACCTCTACCCTTCCTCTTATATACTGAGCTACAATGTCTGGCATACTATCTATAAACTGTTCTATTAACATACTATTCTTAAGTGCCTCATATGTTTCATCTTTAGCCAAGCAAATCCATTTATCAAACAATCTAATTTGATCATTAGCAAATTCAGTGAGCGGTTGGTTGTGGGTAGGCCTAAGGTTGCGATAAGCTTGGCGGTGAGCTTCAGGAATAATTTCATATGCCCGCAATATACGTTCCCTGACTTTATCATATTCAAAACACTCGTCGTCAGGCATGTTTATAAAAATATCTTGTGCTTTACCCCTAAGTCTTCCCTGTAGGATTTTCACCCACTCTTCCTTTGGCCAGTTCATGGACATGGCCAATATCTGAAAATGGTTGAAAAACCTTTCAGGGTCCGACTTGGAAAATTCAGGCAAATTATGCTTTTTCTCATAATGCCTGGGGTTTGAATCCCCGGCAGGTGGAGGTCCAGTGACATTTGCTCTAATTCTAGCCTCCTCGGTTTTGAGTCTTTGGTCCTCTAATTTTATTCTTGCTAACTCTAGAGCTAACTCTCTATCCCTATGAGCTGCACTTTCTGCTTGGCTAGGCTGGCATAAAGGTGTATCACTTGCCAATAGTTCTTCATCAATACAATGTTGTAATATTTCATTCACCAAAGTCCACTTTTTATCCGCGTCATTTAATTCTAGGTCAAATTCCTTGCCTAACAATACTAAATTAGACTTGGTAAGTTTCTTTATCTCTACCACTGAAGGCTCCCTTGCCAGTCTCTGCATTTCAGATGACATCACTAATAATTTTAGCTCCCAGCCAAAGAAAAAATTAAAAAATAAAAATTGGAAAAAACAAAAATTTGCACGGCCCCTAACACAAGGCCACACTAACCTTAATCGTGAAGGGATCCAGCTGGGTGTCCAGTCAGTGCAAGAATGTCCTTTGCTAGATGAGCTGGACCCTAGGCTAACACACAACCGTTCTGCGGAAAACAAAAAATTTTAGTTTTGGCACTCAAGAATCTAATTTTTTACAATTATAAAGTTCCTCCCGGACAGGCCCCCCCTTGTTATAAAAAAATGGTGTTCTTGCTATGGGGAAACTAGTGCTATTCAGGGGTAAAGTCAGTCAGAATAAAGATGTATCTATTTGGGGAGATCAGTAAGGCCCGGCCCCCATGGAAACTAGAAGTAGTGCTGACTACTTGGCTACACAACCAGGTCAGTCTAGGGAATGATCAAGATCTCCTACACAGGAAGAACGATACTCTTATAATTCATGTACTTATTTATTAACCCTTTAACAGCCCCCCATTTACATTCACACCAAAAACAATAATAATAATAACTTTACCACACTGCCTTACGTTTAAAGCCTTGGTCCACATAAGCAGGATACAAGGTTTTACACTGAACACAAGCTAGGGTAAAGCTCTACTATTGAATAACTTGAAGTTAGAGTCAGCTTAGGGTAGGGGGACCACGTGGTTCCAATGGAACCCCCTTTAGAATAACTAGTAATATAAACTCTAAAATCACCTACTACACACAAAGTATACTACTCTACACATAGAACATGAGTATGCCAGAGATTGAATAATGTACTCAGTATATACTTATCTTGAACAAGACCCGGAAATAAGGAAACGAAGAGGAAGGAGGAGGTAGTTCCTTTCACCACAGCCAGCAACCAGAGAAGACCGCTCCCAGCGACCAGCTTTGGCCTCCCGCATGTGGTGGTGCCGGAAGGAGCCTAATTGATCGTGCAGCTAAGCACATTAAAAATCTTCCCCTATGCAACGTATTGTTACTTTACAAATGATTTTAGTATTAGTAAACATAGTTGGTGCCTATGTTATTATATAATAATCAACCCCCAGCTCAGTCTTTAAATGCTCTTTGAGAAACAAGAATAGTCTTACGTCTGGCAGGGAAGATACAAACATAGACACATCGAGTTGCGTTTTGCTACTCTAACGTAGCTTATTTAGTTCAATTTTGACCTCTGGTTTCCACTGAAGAACCCAGGGTCGTAACACTATCCCTAATATCATTTGTCGATCTCTGCCTTTTTTATCATTTTGTTTTCTTACTGTTATCTCAGTTCCGTGTTATGTCTATTGTTTAGTGGAATATACGTTGTTTGTTGCCAACTTCTTATCTCACAGTTTTGGCCGCGATGTTTACAGTTTGTCTCCAGAAGTTGATCATGGGTTCTTGTCCTGGATGCTTGTCCTGGGCGCTTGTCCTGGACGCTTGTCCTGGGCGCTTGTCCTAGGTGCTTGTCATGGACGCTTGTCCTGGACGCTTGTCCTGGGTGCTTGTCCTGGACGCTTGTCCTGGGCTCTTGTTCTAGGCGCTTGTCCTGGGTGCTTGTCCAGGGTGCTTGTCCTGGGTGCTTGTCCTGGACGCTTGTCCTGGGCGCTTGTCCTAGGTGCTTGTCCTGGGCTCTTGTTCTAGGCGCTTGTCCTGGGTGCTTGTCCTGGGTGCTTGTCCTGGGAGATTGTCCTGGGTGCTTGTCCTGGGTGCTTGTCCTGGACGCTTGTCTTGGGTGCTTGTCCTGGACGCTTGTCCTGGGTGCTTGTCCTGGGTGCTTGTCCTGGACGCTTGTCCTGGGTGCTTGTCCTGGGTGCTTGTCCTGGACGCTTGTCCTGGGTGCTTGTCCTGGACGCTTGTCCTGGGTGCTTGTCCTGGGTGCTTGTCCTGGACGCTTGTCCTGGGTGCTTCTCCCGGACGCTTATCCTGGGTGCTTGTCCTGGGTGCTTGTCCTGGACACTTGTCCTGGGTGCTTGTCCTGGACGCTTGTCCCGGACGCTTGTCCTGGGTGCTTGTCCTGGGTGCTTGTCCTGGATGCTTGTCCTGGGCGCTTGTCATGGGCGCTTGTCCTGGGTGCTTGTCCTGGACGCTTGTCCTGTGTGCTTGTTCTGGGTGATTGTCCTGGGTGCTTGTCCTGGGCTCTTGTTCTAGGCGCTTGTCCTGGGTGCTTGTCCTGGGTGCTTGTCCTGGGCGCTTGTCCCGGGTGCTTGTCCTGGGCTCTTGTTCTAGGCGCTTGTCCTGGGTGCTTGTCCTGGGTGCTTGTCCTGGGTGCTTGTCCTGGGTGCTTGTCCTGGACGCTTGTCCTGGGCTCTTGTTCTTGGCGCTTGTCCTGGGTGCTTGTCCTGGGTGCTTGTCCTGGGTGCTTGTCCTGGGTGCTTGTCCTGGACGCTTGTCCTGGGTGCTTGTCCTGGGTGCTTGTCCTGGGTGCTTGTCCTGGACGCTTGTCCCGGACGCTTGTCCTGGGTGCTTGTCCTGGGTGCTTGTCCTGGGCGCTTGTCCTGGGTGCTTGTCCTGGGTGCTTGTCCTGGGTGCTTGTCCTGGACGCTTGTCCTGGGTGCTTGTCCTGGACGCTTGTCCTGGGTGCTTTTCCTGGGTGCTTGTCCTGGGTGCTTGTCCTGGGTGCTTGTCCTAGGCGCTGGTCCTGGGTGCTTGTCCTGGGTGCATGTCCTGGGTGGTTGTCCTGGGTGCTTGTCCCGGACGCTTGTCCTGGGTGCTTGTCCTGGGTGCTTGTCCTGGGTGCTTGTCCTGGACGCTTGTCCTGGGTGCTTGTCCTGGACGCTTGTCCTGGACGCTTGTCCTGGGTGCTTTTCCTGGACGCTTGTCCCGGACGCTTGTCCTGGACGCTTGTCCTGGGTGCTTGTCCTGGGTGCTTGTCCTGGGTGCTTGTCTTGGGTGCTTGTCCTGGGTGCTTGTCTTGGGTGCTTGTCCTGGACGCTTGTCCTGGACGCTTGTCCTGGGTGCTTGTCCTGGACGCTTGTCCTGGACGCTTGTCCTGGGTGCTTGTCCTGGGTGCTTGTCCCGGACGCTTGTCCTGGACGCTTGTCTTGGGTGCTTGTCCTGGGTGCTTGTCCTGGGCGCTTGTCCTGGGTGCTTGTCCTGGATGCTTGTCCTGGGTGCTTGTCCTGGGTGCTTGTCCTGGACGCTTGTCCTGGACGCTTGTCCTGGGTGCTTGTCCTGGGTGCTTGTCCCGGACGCTTGTCCTGGACGCTTGTCTTGGGTGCTTGTCCTGGGTGCTTGTCCTGGGCGCTTGTCCTGGGTGCTTGTCCTGGATGCTTGTCCTGGGCGCTTGTCCTGGACGCTTGTCCCGGACGCTTGTCCCGGACGCTTGTCCTGGGTGCTTGTCCTGGACGCTTTTCCTGGGTGCTTGTCCTGGGTGCTTGTCCTGGACGCTTGTCCTGGGTGCTTGTCCTGGGTGCTTGTCCTGGTCGCTTGTCCTGGGTGCTTGTCTTGAACGCTTGTCCTGGGCGCTTGTCCTGAACGCTTGTCCTGGACGCTTGTCCTGGGTTCTTGTCCTGGGAGCTTGTCCTAGACGCTTGTCCTGGACTCTTGTCCTGGGCGCTTGTCCTGGGCGCTTGTCCTGGACTCTTGTCCTGGACGCTTGTCCTGGACGCTTGTCCTGAACGCTTGTCCTGAGCGCTTGTCCTGAACGCTTGTCCTGGGCGCTTGTCCTAGTCTCTTGTCCTGGGCGCTTGTCCTGGACGTTTGTCCCTGGGCGCTTGTCCTGGACTCTTGTCCTGGACGCTTGTCCTGGGCGCTTGTCCTGGGCGCTTGTCCTGAACGCTTGTCCTGGGTGCTTGTCCTGGATGCTTGTCATGGGCGCTTGTCCTGGGTGCTTGTCCTGGACGCTTGTCCTGTGTGCTTGTCCTGGGTGATTGTCCTGGGTGCTTGTCCTGGGCTCTTGTTCTAGGCGCTTGTCCTGGGTGCTTGTCCTGGGTGCTTGTCCTGGGCGCTTGTCCTGGGTGCTTGTCCCGGACGCTTGTCCTGGGCTCTTGTTATAGGCGCTTGTCCTGGGTGCTTGTCCTGGGTGCTTGTCCTGGGTGCTTGTCCTGGACGCTTGTCCTGGGCTCTTGTTCTTGGCGCTTGTCCTGGGTGCTTGTCCTGGGTGCTTGTCCTGGACGCTTGTCCTGGGCGCTTGTCCTAAACGCTTGTCCTGGGCGCTTGTCCTGAACGCTTGTCCTGGACGCTTGTCCTGAACGCTTGTCCTGGACGCTTGTCCTGAACGCTTGTCCTGGGCGCTTGTCCTGAACGCTTGTCCTGGGCGCTTGTCCTGGACGCTTTCCTGAGACCTCTATCTCTACTGCTCTTCTGGGGCCAGATTCACGAAGGTATTTATGAAGGTTTTTCTTCTTAGCTACGAATGTTTTCCTTCTTAGCGCCTTCGTGGCGGCTACGTCGGTATTCAGGTAGCTACCCTAAGTCGAAAAACCTTCATAAGTTTGGTCCGGGATCTAAGTGTTGTGTCGACCACTCGTAGCTTTACGTAAACTGGATATAACTCAATTTTTCTCTACTACATAACACTGTGATCGATTTTAAAATAACAAAAGATTATTAGTTGGCGAATCTCGTGAAGAGGAGTCCTTCGTGTTAGTTATATATGCATTTTCTGCTTGAAACTTGAAGTAAATATGTCTTTTATGATAGTAGAATTAGTTTTATAATAGCAAGATATTATACCAGTAGTTATTAAGTAAATAAACACTGGTGAATATGAAATATGAGAGAAGGTGATGAGCCCTGCCTGATGGGATCATTTACTTTCACCAAATGCCCTGTTCACCTAGTAGTAAGGGTGTACCTTAGCTATACATACCCATTTCTAATTTATTTAGTTTGGTTTTATTTTGAAATTAAATCTGGGTGAGACATAAAAGAAAAATATCCAGCACAAATGATGTTAGGTTAGGGTAAAAACTTCTCATTGAATACTTAAACCTATAACTATAACTATATGGACTATTAAAGAAGAGAGAGGAAAGTAGGGGGTTCAAGACCTCTTCCTGTTACACAATTTGGGTGTGTGGAACCAGTAATTATCAATCATTTTTCTCATTTTTCTCTTGTAATGTATCTTTCATTTATCAATTCTGATTGAAATTACCTACTTAAAATTATCTGCTAGATTAAGGACCTGCCCGAAACGCTGCGCGTACTAGTGGCTTTACAAGTATGTAAATACTGTACTATCCAATGTATTCTCACAAACCCAATGTACCTTCTTGTATATATATAAATAAATAAATAAATAAATAAATAAAAGAAGGCACCATGCCGGGAAGGCTATGTAGCAGTAAGGCAGTGAGGTGAGGCAGCTGCTTATCTGAAGAATGCTTATTTTATTTACCTTATAAGCTGAGGCAGCCTATGTTATTTGAAGAATGCTCAGCTGATTCCTTTACATTTAGTATGGAACAAATTTGTGTCCAAGACCTCTTCCTGTTACACAATTTGGTTGTGTAACAATCAGTAAGTAATTATCAAAAGAAGGCACCAAGCTGGGAAGGTTATGTAGCATCATTGTGTGGAGCAATAATCCTAATTTTTTTAATAATACACCTGTGAGAAACAAATTCTGTCAGCTGTAAAAATATTGATGCAGTTATTTAAATAAAAAATATAATGAAAGAAATATTATTGGTTTATTTTTATCCTATCTTTTGTACTATACAGTACAGTATATCCAAAAGAGTGAAAAATTGAGACATTATGCACAATTTAATGAATGATTCAAAAGAAATATGACTACTGTATTACATATCAACATGACATCTTAATGATCCATGGTTAACTTGATTTAATAGGGATAATATTGGTAATAACACAAACTATAATTTAAAATCTTTATTATTGATATTTTTGTATTAAGAAGCTTAGGTATACATATCAATGTGCTGCTACCCTATTCTATATGGAAGATTACACAGTGTAGGTAAAAAAAAAAAACTAGTTATAAGTTCGTCTAATACTCCCATCTCACAGGATGGTTAGTCATACATGGAATCAGGGGAGAAAATACTAGCGTCAATACAAAAACAAATCAACTCTGACTAAATAATAACTTCTCAATTTTCACAAGAGGTAAGCACTGAATCATGGAAACATTATATTATAACTACTCTTACTAGCTTCTACAAGACTCCTCTCAAACAATGTATTTTTTTTAACATGCTTAGGTATATACAGAGGTGTGCTGCTTCCCTATTCTGTGTGAAGGACCACACAGTGTAGATCAAAACCCAGCTACAAGCTCATCCAACATCCTCACCTCACAGGATGGCCAGTCATACATGGAATCAGGAGAGAACAAAATACTTAAGGCTGATCTATTAGCCTCCACTGGCAAAATCTGGGTGCAGCACAAGAATATCTTCCAATATCCCTGAGTGTATGATGTAATTACATGGCTCAAAGTGCCTCATACCATTTGGTATGAAGTCACTGATAACAGGGCAATCACAGATATAGTGTTGGAGAGTATGTCCTCTCAAGTAGGACTGAAAACTGATTTTTTTTTACCCAGATGGTTAAAACCTATGGAACCGCCTACCCGCTGAAGCCGTACCTGCCAAAATCCAGCTAGAAAATATCATTAGGACAAGTGGCGAGACTTAACAAGCCCCTAGCTTTTTGTCCTCGTAGAGGTCACTATATAGTTAGTGGCCCTTGGGTAAATTTAGGTAAATAAATACGTAAATAGATACCATCGCTTCTCAAGTCCTGGGAGCGACAAGGGGAGCTATACACTATCTCTTAGAATTACGTAGGTAAACAAAAAATGTAACATATTTGTATACTACAATGTCGGTGCTGACTGTACAAGTTGAAAAAACATTGTTTTACTTCGAAATATACTAATTTTATAAGAAAATTCGACGTAAATATGTTTCAAGTGGTCACGGATAAGCTCCGATATGGCAGCGTCGTTATTGGCTACAGCTGTAAGATGAAAAATGTTACCTTCTCTCTGATTGGCCAAACTAGAAGCTTAGTGACATCTAGCGAGACCTAAGTGAACTACTTAGAAATCTTCGTAAGTTTACGTCTCTGAATCGCTCTTTGGCGCCTTCTTAGCGGGCACTTAGGAACCTTCGCAGCAAACCTACTTACGAAGAAATACATGGAGCTTCGTGAATCTAGGTCCTGATCTGGAGTAATATTGCCATTGTTCTCCTGCTTTTTCAGATGAACGTTCATTCCTCAGCCGTTATTATCTGTGTGAGTAATGGTATACCTCTATTCCCTTCATCTCGCCCACCCACATGTTACACTTTCTTTTCCCAATCTTAAATATATCTGGAATTAATCCATGAATGCTGTGCTCCTCTTAGGTGATTTTAACTCTCAGCGTGCCCTCTAGGGCAATGATTTGACAAACACCGGAGGATGAGAATTAGAATATTCCTTCCTTACACCTTCTTGGTCTCTTCTACACTCCTACAAGTCTACTGATGTTGACTCACTCACCTGAACCTCTTTCCTGTACTGATTTTCGTCTTCTCTCCTATTTATATAGGCCTGACGCAGAAAAACCTTAATAACGTCGATAATAGTGAACATTTCCCCATACTCATAACCCTCTTTTTTTTCTTTCTGCCCTCCTGTTTTTTCCCTGTTTACCAGTCTGATAAAGTGGACGGGTATCTTTTCTCCCTTCACGCTACTCTTCCCAACCTATCCACTATGCCTTTCCCTTGAGCCCTCCTTATTTTTCACTACAACTTATTGGGTGTTCTGTTCCTGCCGCTCTGTTCCTCTTGATGGCTCCCATGACTTGCGTAAGTGTATTCCCTGTCACAGTTCAGACTCTTCACAGTCTGTATGTTGTAACCATGCAACCTGGAAAAGTCACCGACGCCGACAGATGCCCGATTCTCTTATTTTGTTTCAGAAGGCAAGTTTGGTAGGCCATTAAGCGATCCATACAGCTAAACATTAGCGATGGAAATCTCATATTTCCACCATTATGGTTGACACCCCTCTGTCAATAACCCGAAGGTTATTGTTCCAGATATATCGCCTGTCCTTCATCTCTCTGGTTTTGTCGTGGAAGTTCCGGTGTTGGTGGCCAACTAACTGGGTTTGCACTTTAAAACCCATACCTCAGGTACTCGTCTTCTTCTTACTTTTCTTGCCCTTTTATTGAACTGCGTTCCTTGGGTTATGGCACTCGCCCATAACGATCTCTCCTCCCATTCGTAACTTTTGCCAACCCTTACTCACTGCACTTCTCCGGCAGTGAGGTCAGACGGCATTTCCCATGAAATGCCTTGTCATCTCGCTTAGTGCGCCTGTCAGTATTTGCTGAATATTTATAACAATATTTGGGATGCGACATCAGTCCCCGAGGACTCGTTTGAGGCAGTCGTTCTTCCCATTCGAAAACTCAGTACTCAGGGGACTTTCCCTAAGGATTTTTGCCCCATTGTCCTGATGAGTTTTGTCTGAAAACTTTTTGAACAAATGGGTAAACTTACACTCCTACTATTCGATTCACATATGGGTATCTGTTAATGGTGTTAGCTATTCCATTGTCTTAACTAACCAAACCTATATGTGCCACCTACAGCCAGAGGCTAGTTTCTTCATGGAGACTTTAAGCAATTTTGTTAAGCTTTAATGCTTTAAGCTTTAATGTAACTGAACACTTTTCATTTTCTTAGCTGTGTCTTAATAATTACCCCCCCCCCAGAACACCACCTTGCCCCCTATTGTCTACACTGCACAGTCCCACTTACTCTCGTGCACTTCCTTGTAGAATGTCCCAATTTTCAGGACGATGACATGTCTTGCTACCTAGCCATCTAGCCTCGCCTTACTTTGAGTCCTCACGATCATTTGCCCCTCGAAAGAATCCTTACAAATCCTATATTGCTCGCATTATGTGCTTTTATTCTTGTATTTGCATAAAAGTATATTACTTTTGCATAGACGTATATTATGGATGTGCATAAAAGAATATTACAAAGGATTTGCATCCTGAGTAGTATTCGGGACATTTTGCATATTGTGCACCCACCAACACTGATGGTGTTTCATAGTTTTCCAAGATTAGTGATTTCTTTTCATAGTTACTTCTTCATTGTTGTATTCATATCATCGCACGAGACAAAGTTAACAAGGTGTTGGAATGTATAATATGAAGCATCAGAACCAGTAATGGCTGTCACCTATCTGCTATATCCAGCACTGATGAAGCCCAACTTGTTCTGTGCTGTATAGTGATGCTCCCCATACTACATAATGGACATAAATTCTAAAACAAGACGACTCACAATTAAGTACACAAACGAGTATTTTCTTTGGATTATTGAACATAGAAAAGTTCTCTGTGCAACCTGTCCTCTTTATAACGTGTCTCATTTTGTTGCATACTTTACCTAAAGCCAAGTACTGTCATACCAGAAAAAGATAGCGACTCGCAAAATTGACGTAATATCCCGTTTTCTGCTCATGGCGCAGGAGAATATACAAGGATTATAGATGAAGAGGAAAATAACATAGGAACAAACATCTGGTACAAGAACCATGAATTTAACATTAATAATATTGTAATTGTTGATAAAGTTCAAAACAATAAGGCTCTTAGCTGAATGCAATGTTCCTATGCTGGATGGTAAGTCCACTCCTCTGTGATTTTGATACTGGTAATGGGCTGTAGCAGGTAGGGCCCTTAAGGTTGATCTGGCTCATAAACTCCAGAACACAAACTACCTGTGGGTACACCCACACATTTAACATGTAAATTTACATGGATAAGGTTAAACAGCTCTATGACTGCAAGCTCTGGTGAGGTTCATGATCAAAGACCTGAACTATATGCACACTCTAGCCTAGTCCTAGGAATATCTGTGTTGTTGCACACAAGGTATAATTACACAAGGTAAATATAAATTTACATTAAAAAAATATCATACGCAATAAAAAACTAACTGATAATTTAAGATTTATGGATATGGTAATTCTGATTATATGAATATTCAGCAACATGAACTCAGATAGTGCACGAGCAGGTCAGAACTTACTGATGATGAGGCGTTGCCTCGCTGCCTAACGACTCTCAATTTATATATGGAAGTATTAATGTAATAAAGCATGCTAATTGACCAATCTACGCTCTAAAACAATTAATAACATATCCTGAAATTGAGAACCGGAGCCTATCAGACAGTAGCCAGATGGTGTTCCTCTTGCTGAGACCAGATTCTGTATTTTAATGATGAAATGGCAGCTTGATGATGATGTTTTGATCTCACAACGTTGCTGTAAATGATTCTAGTTGCTTCCTCAGATATGGAGTGCAGGTTGTTGCGTCTCACTTGGTACATGAGGTGGTGGTGGGGCCTCACTAGCCGGCGGATATCCACACTCTTGATTTTGAATATATGTACCAGGAATTCCTCCTTAAATACGGTTCAAACTCTCTCCCAATATTCAGGGAGCTATCACTAAAGATTATGATAAGTTTGAGTGTAATTATCTTGCTGAAAATGTCTTCAGCACTTCACCCATGTGCACTCTCCGGATGTAAACAAAGAATGATCACGTACAGGACGATTCTGCCCCACCGCCGGCATCAGTGGAACTGCCGGCAATGGTTATAAATTGAACATTTTCCTTATTTAGACTGATTATTGTGATAAAGTTATATCACAAGAAAATTGCCTAGTGGATTTAAAGATTATTAATAGTACTTGATAGCACAATTTGCCTCTTCATTAAGGATTTTGAAATTACATCACTGGAAGCTATAACTTTAGTTCCAGCAATATTTTTGATTACCTGGAAGCTTTCTTGATTCTGGCGATCACATCTATAATATTGTAAAGGCATTAAGCCCAATGGTGTACTTTACTAATGGTCATGAAGGATGTTGACGTAAATACAGTAAATATGATCAAATGATAATGAATCGTATATGATTCAGATATATAGATATGATATGGAATAATACATTCCTAAGATAATAATAATATTAACATGAGTGGAATTTTCAAAACTTGAGTCCTCTGGTAGATTAAGTTAGGGTACCTTAGTGCGACAGTTTTTGTCTTTAGAAACTCTTGCGAGAACACGCTGCACTGTGCATGGTCCTGTTAAGTACTTACACTATTGATGTGACTTCCTGGGGCCGGGAAGCAATGGTCCAGCAGAGGCAGCATGGCAGCCACTACTACATAAGTGAGTATCGAGTTGAGTCATACTGTGTAATGCAGCACGCCGGACAGTAGTAAAGTGCAGCACATACACCACTTGTGTAAAGTATTTTTACTGATTCATTAACCTGTCATTACATGTATCCTTGCAGATGTGGAGGCTGCTCCTGGTGGCGGCCGCCGCGGCCAGCGCCGGAGGGACCGACAACATTCACCAAGAAGTCAACTCGCATCACATACTCTCCCCGATCCACGAAAATTGTACACAAGTAAGAAATGAAGACTTCCTCCGTCCAAATTTTCCTGCAGCTGCAATATATTTTCGCCAGCTCATACACACATTCCAACACAACAGTTGGGAAGATCACATCACCATAACATGCGGCTCTAGATACAAAAATTATTCAGAAAAAAAAGTTATTTGGAATAACAAAACTGTCACCAGTCACTGGATACTGTTGATCCATAAAGCTGTAGTAAGTAGTTAATGGTACTAGGGCCACAGAAATGAGGAATGAGTCCCGATTCCCACATGAATGGTGACCTTTTGACAAAAAGTAGAGTGAAGGAATGTATACTGTGACGGGAAAATGAAGGAGTGTAGATGTTCGGCAGTCTTCCTAATGGCTGGTGTCAATGCCTATCACGTTAAAGAAAAAAAAAGATCAACTGCTTGGTTGTTGTCTGTGGTAAAGTAAGGGAATACACGCAAAACACATAGTATGAATAATGAAACTTGATTAAATTGAAAGCAAATTAAAAACAAAGACAATTCCTTGGCTATGTACAGTGCAAACAAACAAGTCAAAAAATATAACATAAAAATTAAGAACAGGGATGACGTCACTCTATAATATAAAGACAAAATGAAATAAGCAGGCGCTGAGAATATAGCGCTAGCTGAGAAACATCCACCTGGTAGACAGACCGTATATCAGTTAGTTGTTCACAGCTTGAGAGTGTTACTTATCGTTCGTTACGGCTCGTGACCCTACAACAGTCAACTTTAAAAAAGGTCTAGGGTTACTAAAACTGCTGTTCACAAGAGCGGGTCACCAGTGTAACCCCTTAATAAGTAATGAGCACTTTGTTAAACTTTTCCTTTAGGACTAAAGAATTATACATATAACTTATAATATATATATTGAATACAGTATAATATAAAAACACAGATGGTCAAGTTAACTTATACAACCAAACAAAAAGTATTGTCTCTCACAGATTATAATATAATAACATATGGCACAACATGAATGTTACAGACTTAACTCTACAAAGATGTGATCTCTCCTGACCCATATCAGCTACTGAACTCTCGCTCTGTCGCTACCCATAATCCTCTCCTTCTCTGCCTCATCCAGGATGAGGGATGGAAACTAAAGACTTTTTAATATTAAAAACTAACTGAACAACCACTTGTTCTCAAACCACATAAGAATGCAAATTAAATATAATAGTTACTTGCAAAATATATAAGTACAATGCCACCTGCTTAATTACAGTAAATAAACAATTATATAAACTTAGTAAAAGTGACATCTGGAACTCCCAAACTGAACAGGTCCAGCAATTCTAATTTCCCGAATCTAACAGGTATTAGACGTGTGAAGAGCCACCGTGCTCCTGTCCCCACTGATGCAGCCACACCGCACGATAATTTACAAAAACACAATATGTGTACATATACAGGCAATGATATAATGGAACAAAACAAGTTATTTTAAATTTATATACGTATTCAGCTAGGAGTACGTAACAGAGAGCACAAGGTATTCTTACTTCAATGACTGGTTCAAGCCCAGACATCGATTAAGTAGAGGGCGCTGAGGTGCAGAGGTTCAGGTGTGCAGTCGGCGGGTAACTAATCATAAGCAGGCAGGCTGGGAAAGGTAGTTTGCTGGTTGATGACGGTGGCGAGCCAGCATGGAGGGAGTGTGGAGTAGGGGGAAGTTTAGGGTATGTTTGCCTCCTGGTCAAAACGTTTTGTGCTACTGGTAGACTTATCTTGAAGGTAGCATCTTATTGTTGAATATATATATATATATAAGTAACTTTATGTAGGGAAGAGCAGGCTCAATCTCTCTTGAAAGAGATTATCGTCACAATACAAAATGGAGTCTAGTTCACTCCTGCTTCATTCTGAAAACAAGAGACACAGACGCGTCACTGAGAAGAGCCTGCGTCATTCTCTACGTTATCTGGAATGTTCCACCTTTTCTTATCCAAAGGTTCCCTCTCCCAATTGTCAACTTCACCTCTCGCACTCTCACCTCCTCCTCTACTCCAGCTCTCCCCTACTCTCACCTCCTCCTCTACTCCAGCTCTCCCCTACTCTCACCTCCTCCTCTACTCCAGCTCTCCCCTACTCTCACCTCCTCCTCTACTCCAGCTCTCCCTCTACTCTCACCTCCTCCTCTACTCCAGCTCTCCCTCTACTCTCACCTCCTCCTCTACTCCAGCTCTCCCCTACTCTCACCTCCTCCTCTACTCCAGCTCTCCCCTACTCTCACCTCCTCCTCTACTCCAGCTCTCCCCTACTCTCACCTCCTCCTCTACTCCAGCTCTCCCCTACTCTCACCTCCTCCTCTACTCCAGCTCTCCTCTACTCTCACCTCCTCCTCTACTCCAGCTCTCCCTCTACTCTCACCTCCTCCTCTACTCCAGCTCTCCCCTACTCTCACCTCCTCGTCTACTCCAGCTCTCCCTCTACTCTCCCTCCTCCTCTACTCCAGCTCTCCTTTACTCTCCCTCCTCCTCTACTCCAGCTCTCCCCTACTCTCACCTCCTCCTCTACTCCAGCTCTCCCTCTACTCTCACCTCCTCCTCTACTCCACCTCTCCTCTACTCTCACCTCCTCCTCTACTCTCACCCCCTCCTCTACTCCAGCTCTCCTCTACTCTCACCTCCTCCTCTACTCCAGCTCTCCCCTACTCTCACCTCCTCCTCTACTCCAGCTCTCCCCTACTCACCTCCTCCTCTACTCCAGCTCTCCTCTACTCTCACCTCCTATACTCCAGCTCTCCCCTACTCTCACCTCGTCCTCTACTCCAGCTCTCCCCTACTCTCACCTCCTCCTCTACTCCAGCTCTCCCCTACTCTCACCTCCTCCTCTACTCCAGCTCTCCCTCTACTCTCACCTCCTCCTCTACTCCAGCTCTCCTCTACTCCCACCTCCTCCTCCTATCCAGCTCTCCCCTTACTCTCACCTCCTCCTCTACTCCAGCTCTCCCCTACTCTCACCTCCTCCTCTACTCCAGCTCTCCCTCTACTCTCACCTCCTCCTCTACTCCAGCTCTCCCCTACTCTCACCTCCTCCTCTACTCCAGCTCTCCCCTACTCTCACCTCCTCCTCTACTCCAGCTCTCCCTCTACTCTCCCTCCTCCTCTACTCCAGCTCTCCCCTTACTCTCACCTCCTCCTCTACTCCAGCTCTCCCCTACTCTCACCTCCTCCTCTACTCCAGCTCTCCCTCTACTCTAACCTCCTCCTCTACTCCACCTCTCCTCTACTCTCACCTCCTCCTCTACTCCAGCTCTCCCCTACTCTCACCTCCTCCTCTACTCCAGCTCTCCCCTACTCTCACCTCCTCCTCTACTCTCACCTCCTCCTCTACTCTCACCTCCTCCTCTACTCCAGCTCTCCCTCTACTCTCACCCCCTCCTCTACTCCAGCTCTCCTCTACTCTCACCCCCTCCTCTACTCCAGCTCTCCCCTACTCTCACCTCCTCCTCTACTCCAGCTCTCCCCTACTCTCACCTCCTCCTCTACTCCAGCTCTCCTCTACTCTCACCTCCTCCCCTACTCCAGCTCTCCCCTACTCTCACCTCCTCCTCTACTCCAGCTCTCCCCTACTCTCACCTCCTTTTCTACTCCAGCTCTCCTCTACTCTCACCTCCTCCTATACTCCAGCTCTCCCCTACTCTCACCTCCTCCTCTACTCCAGCTCTCCCCTACTCTCACCTCCTCCTCTACTCTCACCTCCTCCTCTACTCCAGCTCTCCCTCTACTCTCACCCCCTCCTCTACTCCAGCTCTCCTTTACTCTCACCTCCTCCTCTACTCCAGCTCTCCTCTACTCTCACCTCCTCCTCTACTACAGCTCTCCCTCTACTCTCCCTCCTCCTCTACTCCAGCTCTCCCCTTACTCTCCCTCCTCCTCTACTCCAGCTCTCCCCTACTCTCACCTCCTCCTCTACTCCAGCTCTCCCCTACTCTCACCTCCTCCTCTACTCCAGCTCTCCCCTACTCACCTCCTCCTCTACTCCAGCTCTCCTCTACTCTCACCTCCTATACTCCAGCTCTCCCCTACTCTCACCTCGTCCTCTACTCCAGCTCTCCCCTACTCTCACCTCCTCCTCTACTCCAGCTCTCCCCTACTCTCACCTCCTCCTCTACTCCAGCTCTCCCTCTACTCTCACCTCCTCCTCTACTCCAGCTCTCCTCTACTCCCACCTCCTCCTCCTATCCAGCTCTCCCCTTACTCTCACCTCCTCCTCTACTCCAGCTCTCCCCTACTCTCACCTCCTCCTCTACTCCAGCTCTCCCTCTACTCTCACCTCCTCCTCTACTCCAGCTCTCCCCTACTCTCACCTCCTCCTCTACTCCAGCTCTCCCCTACTCTCACCTCCTCCTCTACTCCAGCTCTCCCTCTACTCTCCCTCCTCCTCTACTCCAGCTCTCCCCTTACTCTCACCTCCTCCTCTACTCCAGCTCTCCCCTACTCTCACCTCCTCCTCTACTCCAGCTCTCCCTCTACTCTAACCTCCTCCTCTACTCCACCTCTCCTCTACTCTCACCTCCTCCTCTACTCCAGCTCTCCCCTACTCTCACCTCCTCCTCTACTCCAGCTCTCCCCTACTCTCACCTCCTCCTCTACTCTCACCTCCTCCTCTACTCTCACCTCCTCCTCTACTCCAGCTCTCCCTCTACTCTTACCCCCTCCTCTACTCCAGCTCTCCTCTACTCTCACCCCCTCCTCTACTCCAGCTCTCCCCTACTCTCACCTCCTCCTCTACTCCAGCTCTCCCCTACTCTCACCTCCTCCTCTACTCCAGCTCTCCTCTACTCTCACCTCCTCCCCTACTCCAGCTCTCCCCTACTCTCACCTCCTCCTCTACTCCAGCTCTCCCCTACTCTCACCTCCTTTTCTACTCCAGCTCTCCTCTACTCTCACCTCCTCCTATACTCCAGCTCTCCCCTACTCTCACCTCCTCCTCTACTCCAGCTCTCCCCTACTCTCACCTCCTCCTCTACTCTCACCTCCTCCTCTACTCCAGCTCTCCCTCTACTCTCACCCCCTCCTCTACTCCAGCTCTCCTTTACTCTCACCTCCTCCTCTACTCCAGCTCTCCTCTACTCTCACCTCCTCCTCTACTACAGCTCTCCCTCTACTCTCCCTCCTCCTCTACTCCAGCTCTCCCCTTACTCTCCCTCCTCCTCTACTCCAGCTCTCCCCTACTCTCACCTCCTCCTCTACTCCAGCTCTCCCTCTACTCTCACCTCCTCCTCTACTCCAGCTCTCCCCTACTCTCACCTCCTCCTCTACTCCAGCTCTCCCCTACTCTCACCTCCTCCTCTACTCCAGCTCTCCCCTACTCTCACCTCCTCCTCTACTCCAGCTCTCCCTCTACTCTCACCTCCTCCTCTACTCCAGCTCTCCTCTACTCCCACCTCCTCCTCTTATCCAGCTCTCCCCTTACTCTCACCTCCTCCTCTACTCCAGCTCTCCCCTACTCTCACCTCCTCCTCTACTCCAGCTCTCCTCTACTCTTCCTCCTCCTCTACTCCAGCTCTCCCCCTCCTCTACTCCAGCTCTCCTCTACTCTCACCTCCTCCTCTACTCCAGCTCTCCCCTTACTCTCACCTCCTCCTCTACTCCAGCTCTCCCTCTACTCTCACCTCCTCCTCTACTCCAGCTCTCCCCTACTCTCACCTCCTCCTCTACTCCAGCTCTCCCTCTACTCTCACCTCCACCTCTACTCCAGCTCTCCCCTACTCTCACCTCCTCCTCTACTCCAGCTCTCCCCTACTCTCACCTCCTCCTCTACGCCAGCTCTCCCTCTACTCTCCCTCCTCCTCTACTCCAGCTCTCCCCTTACTCTCACCTCCTCCTCTACTCCAGCTCTCCCCTACTCTCACCTCCTCCTCTACTCCAGCTCTCCCTCTACTCTCACCTCCTCCTCTACTCCAGCTCTCCCCTACTCTCACCTCCTCCTCTACTCCAGCTCTCCCTCTACTCTCACCTCCTCCTCTACTCCAGCTCTCCCCTACTCTCACCTCCTCCTCTACTCCAGCTCTCCCTCTACTCTCACCTCCTCCTCTACTCCAGCTCTCCCCTACTCTCACCTCCTCCTCTACTCCAGCTCTCCCCTACTCTCACCTCCTCCTCTACTCCAGCTCTCCCCTACTCTCACCTCTCCTCTACTCCAGCTCTCCTCTACTCTCCCCTCCTCCTCTACTCCAGCTCTCCCTCTACTCTCACCTCCTCCTCTACTCCAGCTCTCCCTCTACTCTCACCTCCTCCTCTACTCCAGCTCTCCCCTTACTCTCCCCCCTCCTCTACTCCAGCTCTCCTCTACTCTCCCCCCTCCTCTACTCCAGCTCTCCCTCTACTCTCACCTCCTCCTTTACTCCAGCTCTCCCTCTACTCTCACCTCCTCCTCTACTCCAGCTCTCCCTCTACTCTCACCTCCTCCTCTACTCCAGCTCTCCCTCTACTCTCACCTCCTCCTCTACTCCAGCTCTCCCTCTACTCTCACCTCCTCCTCTACTCCAGCTCTCCCCTTACTCTCCCTCCTCCTCTACTCCAGCTCTCCCCTACTCTCACCTCTCCTCCAAGCATGAAGGCTCTTAGCAGCGGGTGTGCGACCCTTGATGACCGCTCGGGTGGTCACCAATCACTCCTCTCCATGACCTCATTCATCAAGGACTGATTACGTCCTCATTTAAGTCGCAACAACAACAACAATTAAGTTACAAGAACAATTAGGTCACAAAAACAACAACAACAATTAGGTCACAACAACAACAACAACAATTAAGTCACAACAACAACAACAATTAGGTCACAACAACAACAACAACAATTAAGTCACAACAACAACAACAATCAGGTCACAACAACAACAATCAGATCACAACAACAACAATCAGGTCACAACAACAACAACAACAATCAGGTCACAACAACAACAACAACAATTAAGTCACAACAACAACAACAACAATTAGGTCACAACAACAACAACAACAATTTGGTCACAACAACAACAACAATTAGGTCACAACAACAACAACAACAATTAAGTGACAACAACAACAATTAGGTCACAACAACAACAATTAGGACACAACAACAACAACACTTAGGACACAACAACAACAACACTTAGGTCACAACAACAACAACAACAACAATTAAGTCACAACAACAACAACAATTAGGTCACAACAACAACAATTAGGACACAACAACAACAACAACAATTAAGTCACAACAACAACAATTAGGACACAACAACAACAACAATTAAGTCACAACAACAACAACAACAATTAGGTCACAACAACAACAACAACAACAATTAAGTCACAACGACAACAACAACAATTAAATCACAACAACAACAACAATTAAGTCACAACGACAATAATGTCACAACAACAACAACAACAATTAGGTCACAACAACAACAACAATTAAGTCACAATAACAACAACAATCAGGTCACAACAACAACAACAATTAGGTCACAACAACAACAACAACAATTAAGTCACAACAACAACAACAATTAGGTCACAACAACAACAACAACAATTAGGTCACAACAACAACAACAACAATTAGGTCACAACAACAACAACAACAATTAAGTCACAACAACAACAACAATTAAGTCACAACAACAACAACAATTAGGTCACAACAACAACAACAACAATTAAGTCACAACAACAACAATTAGGTCACAACAACAACAACAATTAGGTCACAACAACAACAACAATCAGGTCAGAACAACAACAACAACAACAACAATTAGGACACAACAACAACAACAATTAGGTCACAACAACAACAACAATTAGGTCACAACAACAACAATTAGGTCACAACAACAACAACAGTTAAGTCACAACAACAACAACAATTAAGTCACAACAACAACAATTAAGTCACAACAACAACAATTAGGTCCCAACAACAACAACAATTAGGTCCCAACAACAACAACAACAATTAGGTCCCAACAACAACAACAATTAGGTCCCAACAACAACAACAATTAGGTCACAACAACAACAACAATTAAGTCACAACAACAACAATTAGGTCACAACAACAACAATTAGGTCCCAACAACAACAACAATTAGGTCCCAACAACAACAACAACAATTAGGTCCAAACAACAACAACAATTAGGTCCCAACAACAACAATTAGGTCACAACAACAACAACAATTAGGTCACAACAACAACAACAACAATTAAGTCACAACAACAACAATTAGGTCACAACAACAACAACAATTAGGTCACAACAACAACAACAATCAGGTCAGAACAACAACAACAACAACAATTAGGACACAACAACAACAACAATTAGGTCACAACAACAACAACAATTAGGTCACAACAACAACAATTAGGTCACAACAACAACAACAGTTAAGTCACAACAACAACAACAATTAAGTCACAACAACAACAATTAAGTCAACATCAACAATTAGGTCCCAACAACAACAACAATTAGGTCCCAACAACAACAACAACAATTAGGTCCCAACAACAACAACAATTAGGTCCCAACAACAACAACAATTAGGTCACAACAACAACAACAATTAAGTTACAACAACAACAATTAGGTCACAACAACAACAATTAGGTCCCAACAACAACAACAATTAGGTCCCAACAACAACAACAACAATTAGGTCCAAACAACAACAACAATTAGGTCCCAACAACAACAATTAGGTCACAACAACAACAACAATTAGGTCATAACAACAACAAATAGGTCACAACAACAACAATTAGGTCCCAACAACAACAACAATTAAGTCACAACAACAACAATTAGGTCACAACAACAACAACAATTAAGTCACAAGAACAACAATTAGGTCCCAACAACAACAACAATTAGGTCACAACAACAACAACAATTAAGTCACAGCAACAACAATTAGGTCACAACAACAACAACAATTAAGTCACAACAACAACAAATAGGTCACAACAACAACAGTTAGGTCACAACAACAACAACAATTAGGTCCCAACAACAACAACAACAATTAGGTCCCAACAACAACAACAATTAGGTCACAACAACAACAACAATTAGGTCACAACAACAACAACAATTAGGTCACAACAACAACAACAATTAAGTCACAACAACAACAATTAGGTCACAACAACAACAACAATTAGGTCCCAACAACAACAACAACAACAATTAGGGCACAACAACAACAACAATTAAGTCACAACAACAACAATTAGGTCACAACAACAACAACAATTAAGTCACAACAACAACAAATAGGTCACAAGAACAACAATTAGGTCACAACAACAACAACAACAATTAGGTCCCAACAACAACAACAACAATTAGGTCCCAACAACAACAACAATTAAGTCACAACAACAACAATTAGGTCACAACAACAATTAAGTCACAACAACAACAATTAGGTCACAACAACAACAATTAGGTCCCAACAACAACAACAACAATTAGGTGCCAACAACAACAACAACAATTAGGTCCCAACAACAACAACAATTAGGTCCCAACAACAACAACAATTAGGTAACAACAACAACAATTAGGTCACAACAACAACAACAATTAGGTCACAACAATAACAACAACAATTAGGTCCCAACAACAACAACAATTAGGTCCCAACAACAACAACAATTAGATCACAACAACAACAATTAGGACACAACAACAACAACAATTTGGTCACAACAACAACAACAATTAGGTCACAACAACATCAACAACAATTAGGTCACAACAACAACAACAATTAGATCACAACAACAACAACAATTAGGTCACAACAACAACAACAACAACAATTAGGTCACAACAACAACAACAATTAGATCACAACAACAACAACAATTAGGTCACAACAACAACAATTAAGTCACAACAACAACAACAACAATTAGGTCACAACAACAACAATTAAGTCACAACAACAACAACAACAATTAGGTCACAACAACAACAATTAGGTCACAACAACAACAATTAAGTCACAAGAACAATTAAGTTACAAGAACAATTAGGTCACAACAACAACAATTAGGTCACAACAACACCAACAATCAGGTCACAACAACAACAATTAGGTCACAACAACAATTAGGTCACCACCACAGGACACAGCTGTGAGCCTGACGTCTCACGCTACAAGCATAATAAGCCTCTCTTCTTCCTTAAGTTATCAGTCTATGTCACGACATGCAAATACCACATACACTCTTCTCCACACGCAGTGTTGCGCGCACGCGCGCGCACACACACACACACACACACACACACACACACACACACACACACACACACACACACACACACACACACACACACACACACACACACACACACACACACACACACACACACACAATTTCCTGGACCTGAAAACTACACCAGTTGATTGACGGTTGAGAGGCGGGACCAAAGAGCCAGAGCTCAACCCCCGCAAGCACAATTAGGTGAGTACAATTAGGTGAGTACACACACACACACACACACACACACACACACACACACACACGCGTGTGAAAACAGGCTAACATAGTTCCAATCTACAAAAGTGGCAGCAGGGAAGACCCCCTCAATTATAGAAATGTATCATTGACTAGTGTAATAGTGAAAGTATTGGAAAAACTAATCAAAACTAAATGGGCAGAACACCTGGAGAGAAATGATATAATATCAGACAGACAGTATGGTTTTCGATCTGGAAGATCCTGTGTATCGAATTTACTCAGTTTCTATGATCGAGCAACAGAGATTTTACAGGAAAGAGATGGTTGGGTTGACTGCATCTATCTGGACCTAAAAAAGGCTTTCGACAGAGTTCCACATAAGAGGTTGTTCTGGAAACTGGAAAATATTGGAGGGGTGACAGGTAAGCTTCTAATATGGATGAAAAATTTCCTGACTGATAGAAAAATGAGTGTGGGAACCGACCTGTGAGATTTATATTTATTTAATTTATATGAATTTATATTTACGTTAATTTATATACTTCGATAGCAATTTGTATAATGATAAGTGGACTGTATTTCTGCAATAATCTCTTAATCTCACAAATCGATCCTCTACACATTTGGGGGGTTTATTAAATTAATATATATATATGCAGCCAATCAAACTACAGTAATAGACTACATGCATTGAAGAGGTTCCTTATCTTATAGTACAGCAGGTTAGTCCACCAGGTATAACTAGGGTGTAGACACCAAATTATCCTCTTTGAGGTAGCTTCCATCACCCAGTAACTGGTGCACAAAATCTTGCTTCCTCGTCTTGACCTGTCAAAAGTGCGCTAGCTGTGAATCCAGAATCCTATATATGACAAGCTATATCAGAGAAAACACTGTACATGGAACAATAAAGACCTGGCTTAATTACCTTTAGTTTGAGGCTATGTCGTGCTCTAACCGTGCTCTATGATTGTCATGCCTTTCAAGAAGACCTGGACAAAATAAGTTTATGGAGCACCACTTGGCAAATGGAATTTAATGTTAATAAATGACATGTTATGGAATGTGGAATAGGAGACCATAGACCCCACGCAACCTATATATTATGTGAGAAATCTTTAAAGCATTTTGATAAAGAAAGAGATCTAGGAGTGGTTCTAGATAGAAAACTATCACCTGAAGACCACATAAAGAACGTTATGCGAGGAGCCTATGCCACGCTTTCTACCTTCAGAATTGCTTTTAAATACATGGATGGCAATATACTAAAGAAATTGTTCACAACTTTTGTTAGGCCAAAGCTAGAATATGCAGCGGTTGTGTGGTGCCCATATCTTAAGAAGCACATCAACAAACTGATAAAGGTGCAAAGACATGCTACTAAGTGGCTCCCAGAACTGAAGGGCAAGAGCTATGAGGAGAGGTTAGGGGCATTAAATATGCCAAACCTAGAAGACAGAAGAAAAAGAGGCGATATGATCACTACGTACAAAATAGTAACAGGAATTGATGAAATCGATAGGGAAGATTTCCTGAGACCTGGAACTTCAAGAACAAGAGGTCATAGATTTAAACTAGCTAAACACAGTTTAGCTAGTGTTTAGCTTGGCTCTTTGGTCCCGCCTCTCAACTGTCAATCAACTAGTGTACAGATTTCTGAGCCTACTAAGTTCTATCATATCTACATTTAAAACTGTGTATGGAGTCAGCCTCCACCACATCACTGCCTAATGCATTCCATCCGTTAACTACTCTGACACTGAAAAAGTTCCTTCATTTGAAAGGGACTCCACTTGTAACGTCTCGCCAATATGAGACCTCACCCCTCACACTGACTCGTTGTCTCCTGTTGCTTAGCCTTTATCCAAAGGAGTACCTTCCCTTTCACTCCAACCTGCATCTCCAGCTTTTTCACTAGCCTCTTGTGTGGTACTGTATCAAAGGCTTTCTGACAATCCAAAAATATGTAGTGTGCCCACCCTTCTCTTACTTGCCTTATTTTTGTTGCCTGGTCGTAGAATTCAAGTAACCCTGTGAGGCAGGACCTGCCATCCCTGAACCCATGTTGATGCTGTGTTACAAAGTTCGCTCTAGCTGCTCCATTATCTTTCTTCGCACAATCTTCTCCATCAGCTTGCATGGTATGCAGGTTAGGGACAATGGCCTGTAGTTCAGTGCCTCCTGTCTATCCCCTTTCCTGTATATCAGGACTATGTTTGCTGCTTTCCAAATATCTAGCAGTTTCCCTGTTGCCAGTGATTTATTATACACTATGAAGAGTGGTAGGCACAGTTCTTCTGCTCCTTCCTTTAGTATCCAAGGGGAGATTCCATCTGGGCCTATAGCCTTTGTCACATCCAATTCTATTAAACACTTCCTTACTTCCCCGCTGGTAATCTCAAACTCTTCCAGTGATTCCTGGTTAGCTATTCACTCTCTTATTTCTGGATTTTCTCCTTGCTCTAAGGTGAAGACCTACTGGAATTTCTTATTTAGTTCCTTACACACTTCCTTGTCGTTTATAGCGAATCCTTCCACCCCTATCCTTAATTTCATAACCTGTTCCTTTACTGTTGTTTTTCTCCTTATGTGGCTGTGCAGCAATTTAGGATGAGTCTTTGCCTAGCTTGCGATACCTGGTTGATACCTGGTTGATGGGGTTCTGGGAGGTCTTCTACTCCCTAAGCAAGGCCCGAGGCCAGACTTGACTTGTGAGAGTTTTGTCCACCAGGATGTTGCTTGGAGCGGCCCGCAGGCCCACATACCCACCACAGCCCGGTTGGTCAGGCACTCCTTGAAGGAAATAATCTAGTTTCCTCTTGAAGATGTCCACGGTTGTTCCTGTAATATTTCTGATGCTCGCTGGTAGGACGTTGAACAACCGTGGACCTCTAATGTTCATACAGTGTTCTCTGATTGTGCCCATGGCACCTCTGTTCTTCACTGGTTCTATTCTGCATTTTCTTCCATGTTCACTCCAGTACGTTGTTATTCTACTGTGCAGATTTGGGACCTGTCCCTCCAGTATTTTCCATGTGTATATTATTTGGTATCTCTCTCGTCTCCTTTCTAGTGAGTACATTTGGAGAGCTTTGAGATGATCCCAATAATTTAGCTGCTTTATCTCGTCTATGCGAGCAGTATATGTTCTCTGTATTCCCTCAATTTCAGCAATCTCTCCTGCTCTGAAGGGGGAAGTGAGGACTGAGCAGTACTCAAGGCGGGACAACACAAGTGATTTGAAGAGTACAACCATTGTGATAGGATCTCTGAACTTGAAGGTTCTCGTAATCCATCCTATCATTTTTCTGGCTAATGCAATACTTGCTTGGTTATGCTCCCTAAACGTTAAGTCGTCGGACATCATTATTCCCAAATCCTTGACATGCTGTTTTCCTACTATGGGAAGATTCGATTGTGTTTTGTACCCTGTATTATGTTTAAGATCCTCAGTTTTGCCGTATCTGAGTACCTGGAATTAATCACCGTTAAACATCATGTTATTTTCTGCTGCCCAATCGAAAACTTTGTTAATATCTGTTTGTAGTTTATCAATGTATTCAGCAGAAGTAATTTTCATGCTGATTTTTGTATTATCTGCGAATGATGACACGAAGCTGTGACTTGTGTTTTTGTCTATGTCTGATATGAGAATAAGGAACAGCAGTGGTGCAAGCACTGTACCTTGAGGTACCGAGCTTTTAACTGCGCTCGGACTCGATTTTACTTGATTGACTGCTACCCTTTGTGTTCTGTTCGACAGGAAATTGAGTATCCAGCGTCCTACTTTACCAGTTATACTCATTGACCTCATTTTGTGTGCAATCACTCCATGGTCACATTTGTCGAATGCCTTTGCAAATCTGTGTATACGACATCTGCATTACGTTTTTCCTCTAATGGCTCAGTGATTTTGTCATAGTGGTCAAGTAGCTGTGAGAGGCATGATCTTCCTGCTCTAAATCCATGTTGGCCTGGATTGTGGAGGTCATTAGTTTCCATGAATCTAGTGACCTGACTCCTGATTACTCTCTCAAATACTTTTATTATGTGGGACTTTAGTGCAACTGGTCTATAATTCTTTGCCAATGCTTTGCTACCACCCTTGTGTAGAGGGGCAAGGTGTACAATGTCTATGTATATGTGTACAAAGTGTATTCGATGTCTTTTCATATTGTCATTCTGCCTCTCTTCTCAACCTGACATATTCATTCCTGGCATTCTGGTATCTTTCTTTGCTCTCCAGTGTCCTGTTATTCCTATAGTTTCTATATGCCCTTTTACTTTGCTGCTTAGCTAGCCAACATCTCTGATAAAACCGTGGGTTTCTCATCTTCCTTTCACCGTTTTCCTTTTCGACTGGGACAAACTTGTTTGCTGCGTCCTTGCACTTCTGCTCATATATTAGGCTGTCTTTCCCCTGAGCTCTGTTTCCCATGCTATATCTGTTAGGAATTTTCTTCTCTCCTCATAGTTTCCCTTTCCGTATGCTAACCTTTTGGTTTCGGTATCCCTCCTCGAGTTCAATACCCCTTCTTCAATCAGGTACTCAAACACCAGTACACTGTGGTCCCTCATTCCTACTGGGGCCTCAAAACCGATTTCTCTTTTGTCGGAGTCGTTCAGAGTGAAGACTAGGTCGAGTCTCGCTGGTTCGTCATTTCCTCTCATCCTTGTGGGTTCTCTGTCTGACATGCTGGGTTAAAAAGTTTCTAGTCACCACCTCCAATAGTTTGGCTCTCCACATATCCTCGCCTCCATGCGGTTCCTTGTTTTCCCAGTCAATCCTTCCGTGATTGAAGTCCCCCATGATGAGCAGGTGGGATCTATTTCTACAGGCAGCAGAGACTGCCCTCTCAATTATAGTGTTAACGGCCATGTTGTTTTCATTCTCTTGACTGGGTCTTCAGTCATTTGGTGGAAGATTGTATATTACTGCTACTACTATTCTTGGTCCTCCCATTATCATGGGGCCTGCTATGTAGTGTCTGAACCCCTCACAGCCTGGGATAGCCATCTCCTTAAAACTCCATTCCTTTCTCATGAGTAGGGCCACTCTGCCTCCTCCCCTACCTTCCCTCTCTTTCCTTACTACTGTGTACTCCTGGGGAAACACGGCATTCGTTATGATTCCAGAGAGTTTTGTTTCATTGAGTCCGATTATGTCTGGGTTCACTTCTTGTGCTCTTTCCCTTAGTTCACTTGTCTTGCTGTCTTGCTTGCGATCCCATCTATGTTCGAGTACATCACCCTGAAACTGACTCTCTTCTGCTTCTACTCTGGGGAAGGGGGGGGGAACCTGTGGGATCTGGGGTGAGTGGGAGCTAGGAGGATCTGGTACGGGAGACTGGTGGGGGAGGGAGGGCTTGGGGGTGTGGGGGAGAGGGGGAAAGTAGGGGGGGAGAGTTAGAAGGGAGGGGGATGGGGGGTGGAGGGGGGAGAGTTAGAGGGGGAGGGTTGGGGGAGCATGGGGGAGGAGAGACTTTGGGAGATGGGGGGGGGGGCTTGGGGAGGCAGAAAAAGGGGGAGGGCTTGGGGGACGTGGGGGGAAAAGGAAGGCTGAGGTGGGTGAGGAAGAGGGGAGGGTTTAGGGAAGTGGTCGAGAAGGGAATACTTAGGTGGGGGTGGGGGAGAGTGGGGGGATAAGGGGGGTGAGGAAGAACGGAGGGCTTAGGGGTGGGAGGGACGGGAGGCCATGTGGGAGAAGGGAGGGCTTGGGGGATGGGGGAGAAATGAGGTCCTGGGGAGAGGGGTGAGTGGGAGGAGGGGGGTGAGTGGGAGGACGGGGGTGGGTGGGGGGAGGGTGCCCTAGGTGGGTACTTAGGGGGCGCTGACAGGGGATGGGACAGGTTGGGTGTCTGTGGGGTAGAATGTGGGGGTGGTGCCCCACTTCCTGTGGCTGTTGCACTGTTTGAGGAGGGTTCCCCACTCCCCTCTGGGATTGTAGGGTTCGGGGATGTGGTACTCTGATTCCTTTATCTATCCCTGCACTCCCTGTATGTGTGTGTGTGTACTCACCTATTCACCTATTTGTGCTTGCAGGATCGAGCATTGACTCTTGGAACCCGCCTTTCGAGCATCGGTTGTTTACAGCAATGACTCCTGTCCCATTTCCCTATCATACCTCGTTTTAAAATTATGAATAGTATTTGCTTCCACAACCTGTTCCTGAAGTGCATTCCATTTTCCCACTACTCTCACGCTAAAAGAAAACTTCCTAACATCTCTGTGACTCATCTGAGTTTCCAGCTTCCATCCATGTCCCCTCGTTCTGTTACCATTCCGTGTGAACATTTCGTCTATGTCCACTCTGTCAATCCCTCTGAGTATTTTATACGTTCCTATCATGTCCCCCCCTCTCCCTTCTTCTTTCTAGTGTTGTAAGGAACAGTTCCCTCAGGCGCTCCTCATACCCCATCCCTCGTAGCTCTGGGACGAGTATCGTTGCAAACCTCTGAACCTTTTCCAGTTTCATGATATGCTTCTTCAGATGGGGACTCCATGATGAGGCGTCATACTCTAAGACTGGCCTTACGTAGGCAGTGTAAAGCGCCCTAAATGCCTCCTTACTTAGGTTTCTGAATGATGTTCTAACTTTTGCCAGTGTAGAGTACGCTGCTGTCGTTATCCTATTTATATGTGCCTCAGGAGATATATTAGGTGTTACGTCCACACCCAGGTCTCTTTCACGAGTCGCCACAGGTAGGCGTGTGTGTGTGTGTGTGTGTGTGTGTGTGTGTATGTGTGTGTGTGTGTGTGTGTGTTTGTGTGTGTACTCACCTAGTTGTACTCACCTAGTTGTGTTTGCGGGGGTTGAGCTCTGGCTCTTTGGTCCCGCCTCTCAACCATCAATCAACAGGTGTACAGATTCCTGAGCCTATTGGGCTCTATCATATCTACACTTGAAACTGTGTATGGAGTCAGCCTCCACCACATCACTTCCTAATGCATTCCATTTGTCAACCACTCTAACACTAAAAAAGTTCTTTCTAATATCTCTGTGGCTCATTTGGGCACTCAGTTTCCACCTGTGTCCCCTTGTGCGTGTGCCTCTTATGTTAAATAGCCTGTCTTTATCTACCCTATCAATTCCCTTCAGAATCTTCAATGTGGTGAACATGTCCCCCCTAACTCTTCTGTCTTCCAGCGAAGTAAGGTTTAATTCCCGTAGTCTCTCCTCGTAGCTCATACCTCTCAGCTCGGGTACTAGTCTTGTAGCAAATCTTTGAACCTTTTCCAGTTTAGTCTTATCCTTGACTAGATATGGACTCCATGCTGGGGCTGCATACTCCAGGATTAGCCTGACATATGTGGTATACCAAGTTCTGATTGATTCTTTACACAAGTTTCTGAATGCTGTTAGTATGTTGGCCAGCCTGGCATATGCCGCTGATGTTATCTTCTTGATATGTGCTGCAGGAGACAGGTCTTGCGTGATATCAACCCCCAAGTCTTTTTCTTTCTCTGAATCCTGAAGAATTTCCTCTCCCAGATGATACCTTGTATCTGGCCTCCTGCTCCCTACATCTATCTTCATTACGTTACATTTGGTTGGGTTAAACTCTAACAACCATTTGTTCGAACATTCCTTCAGCTTGTCTTGGTCTTCTTGAAGCCTCAAACAGTCCTTTTCTGTTTTAATCCTTCTCAAAATTTTGGCATCGTCCGCAAACATTGAGAGAAATGAATCGATACCCTCCGGGAGATCATTTACATATATCACAAACAAGATAGGACCGAGTACAGAGCCCTGTGGGACTCCACTGGTGACTTCACGCCAATCGGAGGTCTCACCTCTCACCGTAACTCTCTGCTTCCTATAGCTTAGGTACTCCCTTATCCACTGGAGCACCTTACCAGCTACACCTGCCTGTCTCTCCAGCTTATGTATCAGCCTCTTATGCGATACTGTGTCAAAGGCTTTCCTACAATCCTAGAAAATGCAGTCCGCCCAGCCCTCTCTTTCTTGCTTAATCTTTGTCACCTGGTCGTAGAATTCTATCAAGCCAGTCAGGCAAGATTTACCTTCCCTGAACCCATGTTGGAGATTTTCACGAAGTCCCTTCTCTCCAGATGTGCTACCAGGTTTTTTCTCACGATCTTCTCCATCACCTTGCATGGTATACAAGTCAAGGACACTGGCCTGTAGTTCAGTGCCTCTTTCCTGTCGCCCTTTTTGTATATTGGGACCACATTCGCCGTCTTCCATATATCTGGTAGGTCTCCCGTCTCCAGTGACTTACTATACACTATGGAGAGTGGCAAGCAAAGTGCCTCTGCACACTCTGTGTGTGTGTGTGTGTGTACTCACCTAGTTGTGCTCACCTAGTTGTGTTTGTGGGGGGTTGAGCTCTGGCTCTTTGGTCCCGCCTCTCAACAGTATGTGTGTGTGTGTATGTGTGTGTGTGTGTGTGTGTGTGTGTGTGTGTGTGTGTGCGTGTGTGTGTGTGTGTGTTTGTGTGTGTGTGTGTGTGTGTGTGTGTGTGTGTGTGTGTGTGTGTGTGTGTGTGTGTGTGTGTGTGTGTATGTGTGTGTGTGTGTGTGTGTGTGTGTGTGTGTGTGTGTGTGTGTGTGTGTGTGGGTGTGTGTGTGTGTGTGTAAGACACACACCCACATAACTGGGGGTCCTGGTAGCGGAGTGGACAGCGCGCGGGACTCGTAATCCATTGGCTCGCGTTCGTTTCCTGGACTAGGCAGAGATAAATAGGCAGAGTTTCTTTAACCTTGATGTACCTGTTACCTGTTGTCCCAGCCCGACAGGAATAAACAGAGAAGAATCCGTGGTTAAATAGGGAATGTATGAAAGCAAAGGAGCTGAACAAAAGGGCGTTGAGGAACTTCCGTAATAACAGAACACCAGAAAGTAGAGAGAGATACCGAAGAACCAGGAACGAGTATGTTAGTGTGAAAAGAGCAGCTGAGGAAAGGTATGAAAATTATATAGCTAATAAAGCCAAGACCGAACCAAAGTTACTACACACTCACATCAGGAGAAAAACAACAGTGAAGGAACAGGTGATGAAACTTAGGGTGGGCGAGGACAGGTACACAGAGAATGACAAAGAGATGTGTGAAGAACCCAACAAAAGGTTCCAGGAGGTCTTTACAATAACAGGGAGAAGTCACGGCGCTAGGAGAGGTGGCAGGAAACCAGGTGACCTTGGAAAGGTTCGAAATTACAAGAGATGCGGTCAAGAAGCACCTATTGAAGCTGGATGTGAGAAAAGTTGTTGGGCCGGACGGAATCTCACCATGGGTATTGAAAGAGTGCGCAGGAGCACTTTGCTTGCCACTCTCCGTAGTGTATACTAGGTCACTGGAGACGGGAGACCTACCAGAAATATGGAAGACGGCGAATGTGGTCCCAATATACAAAAAGGGTGACAGAGAAGAGGCACTGAACTACAGGCCAGTGTCCTTAACTTGTATACCATGCAAGGTGATGGAGAAGATTGTAAGAAAAAACTTAGTAATACATCTCGAGAGAAGAGACTTTGTGACAACCCATCAACATGGTTTCAGGGAGGGTAAATCTTGCCTTACAGGCTTGATAGAATTCTACGATCAGGTGACAAAGATTAAGCAAGAAAGAGAAGGATGGGCGGACTGCATTTTTTTGGACTGTCGGAAAGCCTTTGACACAGTACCCCATAAAAGGTTGATGCATAAGCTGGAGAAACAGGCAGCAGTAACTGGTAGGGCGCTCCAGTGGGTAAGGGAGTACCTAAGCAATAGGAAGCAGAGAGTTATAGTGAGGGGTGAGACCTCAGAATGGCGTGAAGTCACCAGTGGAGTCCCACAGTGCTCTGTACTTGGACCTATCCTGTTTCTGATATAGGTAAATGATCTCCCAGAGGGTATAGACTCATTCCTCTCAATGTTTGCTGACGACGCCAAAATTATGAGAAGGATTAAGACAGAGGAGGACAGCTTGAGGCTTCAAGAAGACCTGGACATGCTGCAGGAATGGTCGAACAAATGGCTGTTAGAGTTTAACCCAAGCAAATGTAATGTAATGAAGATAGGGGTAGGAAGCAGAGACCAGATACAAGGTATAACTTGGGAGATGAAACACTTCAAGAGTCAGAGAGAGAAAAAGACCTGGGGGTTGATATCACGCCAGACCTGTCCTTTGAAGCTCATATCAAGAGGATAACATCAGCAGCATATGCCAGGTTGGCTTTGGCCTTTAGAAACTTGTGTAAGGAATCTTTCAGAACATTATATACCACATATATCAGATCAATCCTGGAGTATGCGGCTCCAGCATGGAGTCCATATCTAGTCAAGCATAAGACTAAACTGGAAAAGGTTCAAAGGTTAGCCACCAGACTAGTACCCGAGCTGAGAGGTATGAGCTACGAGGAGAGACTACGGGAATTGAACTTCACTCCACATTGAAGATTCTGAAGGGAATTGATAGGGTAGATAAAGACAGGCTATTTAACATAAGGGGCACACGCACAAGGCGACACAGGTGGAAACTGAGTGCCCAAATGAGCCACAGAGATATTAGAAAGAACTTTTTTAGTGTTAGAGTGGTTGACAAATGGAATTCATTAGGAAGTGATGTGGTGGAGGCTGACTCCATACACAGTTTCAAGTGTAGATATGATAGAGCCCAATAGGCTCAGGAATCTGTACACCTGTTGATTGATGGTTGAGAGGCGGGACCAAAGAGCCAGAGCTCAACCCCCGCAAGCACAACTAGGTAAGTATAACTAGGTAAGTACACACACACACACACACCAAGACAAACATTAAGACACACATACACACACTCAACATCTTCAGTCTAGTGGTGAATAAAAGAAAATCTGAAATTATTTAACGTTTTAGAGACGAAATTTTTTGAATATAATTGCATTTAATAACTTAATTATTCCTAACTTAACAATACGAATATACATTTAAATTTATCTTCGTAAAACTTAAAAATAAATATCCAATGCATACTATTTGTATTTGATATATTGTGAAAATATACTTGCAAGCTGTTATATGATATAGTTAATTTACTGATGGTAAATTTATAGACAATATACTGATTTAACGAAGCTTGATTGTAGTATTGGCATCTGAAACACTGTTTCTTTATTCATGCACTGGCTAAGCAAATGTTGCTTTTTTTTTGAGATATATACAAGAGTTGTTACATTCTTGTACAGCCACTAGTACGCGTAGCGTTTCGGGAAAGTCCTTAATTCTATGGTCCCTGGAATACGATCCCCTGCCGCGAAGAATCGTTTTTTCATCCAAGTACACATTTACTGTTGCGTTAAACAGAGGCTACAGTTAAGGAATTGCGCCCAGTAAATCCTCCCCGGCCAGGATACGAACCCATGACATAGCGCTCGCGGAACGCCAGGCGAGTGTCTTACCACTACACCACGGAGACTGCTTAGTATAGAATGAAGTCTACAATACTGCTAACATTGTCTCATTATAATCTTCACTGAACATCATGCCAAAGACAGACAGGTAACAGTTTAACACTCCGGCAGAGTCTGACGGAGCTGCTGCTGCTGCGGCAGGAAGGTTATCTGAGCCAGCTGCTGGTCACAGAGAAGGAGTCAGCTGCCACACTCACCACTGTGGTCCACCTTCTCACTCAACTGACTGATGCTGTCATCCCTCAGCACACCGACCCACCTCACAGTGAGATACCCCACATGATATTCTAATTTGTTATAAATAGTTTGTTGATACGCGTATATATATATATATATATATATATATATATATATATATATATATATATATATATATATATATATATATATATATATATATATATATATATATTTATATATATATATATATATATATATATATTTATATATATATATATATATATATATATATATATATATTTATATATATATATATATATATATATATATATATATATATATATATATATACATATATATATATATATATATATATGTATATATATATATATATATATATATATATATATATATATATATATATATATATATATATATATATATATATATATATATATATATATATATATATATATATATATATATATATATATATATATATATGGTTTCCTCCGAGGCTATGGGTCCCCCTTCTTCCAGCTAGAGGTGGTACTCCCTTCCCATTATATATATATATATATATATATATATATATATATATATATATATATATATATATATATATATATATGTCGTACCTAGTAGCCAGAACTCACTTCTCAGCCTACTATTCAAGGCCCGATTTGCCTAATAAGCCAAGTTTTCCTGAATTAATATATTTACTATAATTTTTTTCTTATGAAATGATAAAGCTACCCTTTTCACTATGTATGAGGTCAATTTTTTTTATTTGAGTTAAAATTAACGTAGATATATGACCGAACCTAACCAACCCTACCTAACCTAACCTAACCTATATATATAGGTAAGGTTAGGTTAGGTAGCCAAAAAAAGCTAGGTTTGGTTAGGTTAGGTAGGTTAGGTAGACGAAAAAACATTAATTCATGAAAACTTGGCTTATTAGGCAAATCGGGCCTTGCATAGTAGGCTGAGAAGTGAGTTCTGGCTACTAGGTACGACATATATATATATATATATATATATATATATATATATATATATATATATATATATATATATATATATATATATATGTCGTACCTAATAGCCAGAACGCACTTCTCAGCCTACTATGCAAGGCCCAATTTGCCTAATAGGCCAAGTTTTTATGAATTAATTGTTTTTCGACTACCTAACCTACCTAACCTAACCTATCCTAACTTTTTCGGCTACCTAACCTAACCTAACCTATAGAGATAGGTTAGGTTAGGTTAGGTAGGGTTGGTTAGGTTCGGTCATATATCTACGTCAATTTTAACTCCAATAAAAAAAATTGACCTCATACATCATGAAATGGGTAGCTTTATCATTTCATAAGCAAAAAATTAGAGAAAATATATTAATTCATGAAAACTTGGCTTATTAGGCAAATCGGGCCTTGCATAGTAGGCTGAGAAGTGCGTTCTGGCTATTAGGTACGACATATATATATATATATATATATTGTTACGGTGCCCTCTCCTATTTCTTTCGTTTGCCGGCTTAAAGAGTCATATCAGCTCTCCCTACTGATTCTCTGAGGTTCAGGGAGTCTAATGATATATGTGGCGACCAGACCGGCTGCCATTTTATGGAAGGAGGTTATATTATAAGTTGTAAATAAAGGAAAATTGGCGCCCTGTTATAAATGAAACAGTATCCCCTACGGCAGATGTGACCTTGTGGAAGGGACACTATGCCGATCGCGGATTGGCCGACGTGGGTCGCGGGCGACAAATCAGGGCCCGCCATGACGTCACCGAGTGCCCCGGGCGGCGCCAACGTCAGAGTTGTACTGACCGTGGAAGCGACAGGACGCGCCTCGGTCTGCTCTCAAGAATTGGAGGCTCTGCAAGCCTTGTCCAGTGGATTGAGCTGACCATCGCCGCCAACATAGTTATTGGAGACCCTGCGCTTCTGGGAAGCCAAAGAGGAACCAAGTTCAGTGAGCAGAGAAGTGCCCAAACTTGGAAAATTGTCGGCGACGACGCTGGGCGGCGCCGCTGGCTGGACGTTGAGGTCTGGAAGGTGGGCGAGCAAGCTAGCTGTGACTGGGGTCACATCCACTGAGAATCTTGGAAGGACGACACAGTGCCTAGGACAAGGAGCGACGCCCTGTGGGAGAGGCGAGTGTGGGGAAAGATAGTGATTAGCTCAGCGCCCATCGATGAACCAGGATTGGGGCAGCTGAATCTCAGGGATTGGAACGGCGACGACGCGAAGGCTTCACGACACCTGAGGACCTGTGGAACGCCCTGGATCGTCGAGGATCGACCCAAGGAAGCGTGGGGACCTCACACCATCGAGGGACAGGCGTCGTGAGCCAGGAGTGTAAGGTAGATCATTTTTCCCTCCCATTACCCCTTGTATGAGTAGGCTAGTTAGGCCACAATATTTACTTGTGTATGTGGCAGCAAGACTTTATTGCTTTAATGGTAGAATAGGCTGCAATGCAGCTTGTGTCCAGGACTGTCAGAGAGGACAGTGGGTATGGATGGCAGGACAGTGAAGAAGAGGTGCCGACGTGGTGAAGAGGCCCTCCTGTGAGAGTGTGAGACTCCTGTCTTCCTGCCCATTTGAAGGAGTGTTGGAGGTCGTGGAAGAAGAGGCTGACGATCTCCAGACTCATCATCCATATTCCATATTCATGTATTACTTGTGATTGTGTGTGTGTGTTCATGTAATTTGCGTCAGTAAATCCACACATTTTATTACTGTGTTTGAGTGTGCCTCCATTTGTGATATTTCTCTATGAGCATACATTTCTGGCTACAAACGATATATGATACACCCACTGAACTGCATTGCTGGGGTGCAGATATAATAACCCAGCTGGCGACCTTGCTAAGAGGAAGATAGAGAAGACAGGCGGGAAAGGAGTTCCTGCAACCTTTTTTTGTCTGGCAGGCAAGACTCAGGGAGGTTATGGTTATAGGTAAGCCTGAGTCTTCCTTCACTCCCCCACGGGTCTAGGCCGGAACTGTTAACAGCAGTTTCCCCGTGGTTGACTGAAGGGCTTCCAGGGTGAATCAGTGGCACCCCTTTGTGGTGGAAGCAAAGACCTGCGGAGGTGGGCATTGTTGGTCCTATCTTGTGTGACCAAGGAGACTCCGGTGAATCCAGGGAGTCGGAGGGGCTGAGTATTTGGGCCTTTTGAGCCCCTAGCAGCTGAGTGTTAGCAGAGCCCCGGACCGCCCACCCCCCCACGTGACAAGAGAACTGGCGACCTTGCCAGGATTCGAACCCCGGTAGCCAAGAACTGGGAACCTCGCCAGGAAGCGTGGATCAAGCTACAGTGTGGACCAAATTTCAAGACAAGTGTTGCCAGGGTACTAATACAGTGTGGCCAGTGAATTCGGTGGTACTGTTACTCAACCAGCTAAGGGACTGAAACGGTGAAATTAGTGCCTACTAACTTGTCTGTGCTGTCGTGTATGCTCAATGATATAGAGATGGAGGAAGACAAAGTAAAGAAATTTATTGACACAAGGGACGAGAGAATTTTGGAAGAGTGTACCAAGGCCCAGCTCCAACAAGTGGCAAACCACTTTGGGATCAGGTTGAGGACGACTAAGGTAGCGGAGCGAAGGATAGAGATCATGGCACAGCTCACAGCTCGAGAGGAAGCGACGGGAGAGGAGCCATCTCAAGAGGAGCCGTCCCGAGGAGAGCCGTCGCAAGGTGAACCGTCCCGACTAGGGCCACCCCAAGCGCCTACCAGTGTGGAGAGAATTCACAGTGAACATGGGAGCAGTGGAAGGTCCAGCTGTAGTAAGAGGAGCCTGCAACTGGAAATAATGAAGATGCAACTGGAAGCCCAGCTGCAACGAGAGGAGCGAGAAGCACGGCTGCAGCTGCAGCGAGAGGAGCGAGAAGCTCGGCTGCAGCGAGAAGAAGGAGAGAGACGACTGCGACTGGAGGAGATAAAGGCAAAGAAAGAAGTCGAATTGCGTCGCGTTGAACGTGGTCTGCCCTCACTACCTGCACGGCGGGATGACCTCAAGGTAAGGGAACGTGACTTACCTACGTTCGAACCACAAGAAGCTGAGGCGTTCTTCGAACACTTTGAACGGATAGCGACTCTGAAGGAGTGGCCGGAAGATGATTGGGCTGCTCTGGTCCAGGGCAGGTTGACTGGAGAGGCCCGGGAAGCCTATAACATGCTGGACCTAGAGGAGTGTACTAGTTATGACGCGATTAAGAATGCGGTTCTCCACTCATTCCGGCTGACTCCGGAGATGTACCGGAAGCGGTTCAGAGAGTGTACAAGAGCGTCGGGAAAGACTTACGCCGAGACCGCCAGGGATATGGAACGGAAATTCCTACGATGGTTGAAGGCGGAGGAAGCGGAGTCGGTGGATGATATCAAACGACTGATAGTGATGGAGAAGTTCATGTCGGTGCTCCATCCTGAGTTGCGAGTAAGGGTGAGAGAAGCAGGTATTAAGGACCTGAAGGCTGTAGCGGATCGAGCCGACATGCTGGAGGAGGCACTACATATCAGGAGGGAGGGGCCGCCCAGACACTCGCCTTACCCCAGGTCGGGAGGGAACCTTAGGAGTTCAGGAGGAGCGAGGACGGGTGGGGACTCTCCCAAGAGTAGCGTGCCCGATGAAGTAACGTGGTTCAAGAGCTCAAGAGACGCGGGGAGGAAGCCCCAAGCTGTGAGCAGTGGACCTAACTCGGGAGCGAGTGCTGCAGTCCCGGATACGACGACAAGGAGTCCAAGGAGGACACAGGGGACGTCTGCAAGTGGTACCGCCAGAGTGACTAGCGAGTGGCCGCCCAGGGGAGGCAGCCGATGCTACAACTGTGGCGTGAGAGGACATTATGCCCGCGAGTGTGAGGAGCACCAAAGGAATGTAGGATTAATGTTGGAAGAGGAGAGAGTGTTTGTTCACACCCCATATTATAGTGGACCCAACGTGAATGGTTGGGAAATGAAGTTGGGTGAACATCCCTTCGTTTTCGGGGCCAACGTGAAGTTTGGAAGGTCAGACCCAGTGGAGGTTGCCGTGCTTCGAGATACGGGTGCTGACATAAGTATGGTAACCAGGAGTATTCTCCCCAAGGAATTTAATGATTCACCTGTGGGAGTGGTGAGGATACGCAGTGTGGGGGAGGAATACAGGTTGCCACTTCACGAAGTACAGCTGATTGCCGACTGCGGAGTCGAGAAAGCTATAGTAGCTGTAGCCCCTAAGTTACCCCTACAGCATGTACAAATGGTGCTGGGTAATGACCTCGGAGGAGGCAGGATACAACCCGATTGGGCCAGGAGTGCCTATGTTTCAAGCAGCGGTACAACCCTGCCAGGTGAGGTATCAGTCGCTCCAAATAATAGTGAGGAAGCCGACTTCGACAGGGAAAACGTCGCCAGAGACGACGACAACGAGGGCGAGAGTGCAGAGAGGTCGTCGGAGGTAGTGGAAAACCCCGACGAAGACCTCCGACTAAGCCTGATGATGCGTGTGGAGGAGTGGCGAGGAGCAGCTGTACAAACGCCTGGGGCGGTGAAGAGGCTGCAGACCGCACTCCCTCCATACAGAAACGTGAATAAAGTAAGCTCAGTGGATGAGCGAACGGCAGTGAGGGGCAGAGTGGAGGAGCCACGACGCAGTGCACCCTATGCCGGCCAGAGGAATAGTGGTAGGTGCAAGATGAACCACCGTAGTGAGGTGAGCCACAGGGAGGTGGAAGAGCCCAACCACGAACCGAAGAAGACGTCTGCAGGGAAGAAAATCTCATGGAGGAGTGAAGATGTTCGTCGGGAGCGAAGGAGCGAGTGGTATAGGAAAGGCAATACGAAGAAAGCAGGGAATAGGTACACCCAGGGTAGGCGCCAGCCTAACCAGAGGGGCATTGGGCCATCGCAAAAGCCTAGTGTGGAAGAGAGGAAGCTGCTGGATGGAGTACGGGTTACAAGTGCCACTGTGAGGAGACAACGCACCTACGGGAGAAGAGGAACCGAGAAGAGAGAAGATTGGCGAAGAGGAGATCATGAGAGGAAACATGGGGTACCTGTAGGACGCAGTGGAAATGCCAGACTATCTCGGAGTGCACGACGCGGTGGAGGCGCTGCATGCACTGAATCTTACAGTGGTAACGAGCCGTGGGAGTACACTCGTAGCCACGGAGAGAGGATTTCTTGTAGGTGTTCAGGGAACACCCATCACACCCGGTCCTATGCGAGGTGGAGATATAATGAGACAAGTGACTGGCAAGGTGGAACGAGCCACATCGCCAACTGGAGGAGTGACACTTCAGGAACGGAGGGAGCAAGAGTATAGGTTGCCCTCCTGAGTGCTGCTCTTCCGATATGACTCTTATTTTAAGGGGAGGGGTATGTTACGGTGCCCTCTCCTATTTCTTTCGTTTGCCGGCTTAAAGAGTCATATCAGCTCTCCCTACTGATTCTCTGAGGTTCAGGGAGTCTAATGATATATGTGGCGACCAGACCGGCTGCCATTTTATGGAAGGAGGTTATATTATAAGTTGTAAATAAAGGAAAATTGGCGCCCTGTTATAAATGAAACAGTATCCCCTACGGCAGATGTGACCTTGTGGAAGGGACACTATGCCGATCGCGGATTGGCCGACGTGGGTCGCGGGCGACAAATCAGGGCCCGCCATGACGTCACCGAGTGCCCCGGGCGGCGCCAACGTCAGAGTTGTACTGACCGTGGAAGCGACAGGACGCGCCTCGGTCTGCTCTCAAGAATTGGAGGCTCTGCAAGCCTTGTCCAGTGGATTGAGCTGACCATCGCCGCCAACATAGTTATTGGAGACCCTGCGCTTCTGGGAAGCCAAAGAGGAACCAAGTTCAGTGAGCAGAGAAGTGCCCAAACTTGGAAAATTGTCGGCGACGACGCTGGGCGGCGCCGCTGGCTGGACGTTGAGGTCTGGAAGGTGGGCGAGCAAGCTAGCTGTGACTGGGGTCACATCCACTGAGAATCTTGGAAGGACGACACAGTGCCTAGGACAAGGAGCGACGCCCTGTGGGAGAGGCGAGTGTGGGGAAAGATAGTGATTAGCTCAGCGCCCATCGATGAACCAGGATTGGGGCAGCTGAATCTCAGGGATTGGAACGGCGACGACGCGAAGGCTTCACGACACCTGAGGACCTGTGGAACGCCCTGGATCGTCGAGGATCGACCCAAGGAAGCGTGGGGACCTCACACCATCGAGGGACAGGCGTCGTGAGCCAGGAGTGTAAGGTAGATCATTTTTCCCTCCCATTACCCCTTGTATGAGTAGGCTAGTTAGGCCACAATATTTACTTGTGTATGTGGCAGCAAGACTTTATTGCTTTAATGGTAGAATAGGCTGCAATGCAGCTTGTGTCCAGGACTGTCAGAGAGGACAGTGGGTATGGATGGCAGGACAGTGAAGAAGAGGTGCCGACGTGGTGAAGAGGCCCTCCTGTGAGAGTGTGAGACTCCTGTCTTCCTGCCCATTTGAAGGAGTGTTGGAGGTCGTGGAAGAAGAGGCTGACGATCTCCAGACTCATCATCCATATTCCATATTCATGTATTACTTGTGATTGTGTGTGTGTGTTCATGTAATTTGCGTCAGTAAATCCACACATTTTATTACTGTGTTTGAGTGTGCCTCCATTTGTGATATTTCTCTATGAGCATACATTTCTGGCTACAAACGATATATGATACACCCACTGAACTGCATTGCTGGGGTGCAGATATAATAACCCAGCTGGCGACCTTGCTAAGAGGAAGATAGAGAAGACAGGCGGGAAAGGAGTTCCTGCAACCTTTTTTTGTCTGGCAGGCAAGACTCAGGGAGGTTATGGTTATAGGTAAGCCTGAGTCTTCCTTCACTCCCCCACGGGTCTAGGCCGGAACTGTTAACAGCAGTTTCCCCGTGGTTGACTGAAGGGCTTCCAGGGTGAATCAGTGGCACCCCTTTGTGGTGGAAGCAAAGACCTGCGGAGGTGGGCATTGTTGGTCCTATCTTGTGTGACCAAGGAGACTCCGGTGAATCCAGGGAGTCGGAGGGGCTGGCCTTTTGAGCCCCTAGCAGCCGAGTGTTAGCAGAGCCCCGGACCGCCCACCCCCACGTGACAATATATATATATGTCGTACCTAGTAGCCAGAACGCACTTCTCAGCCTACTATGCAAGGCTCGATTTGCCTAATAAGCCAAGTTTTCATGAATTAATTGTTTTTCGACTACCTAACCTACCTAACCTAACCTAACTTTTTCGGCTACCTAACCTAACCTAACCTATAGAGATAGGTTAGGTTAGGTTAGGTAGGGTTGGTTAGGTTCGGTCATATATCTACATTAATTTTAACTCAAATAAAAAAAAATTGACCTCATACATAATGAAATGGGTAGCTTTATCATTTCATAAGAAAAAAATTAGAGAAAATATATTAATTCAGGAAAACTTGGCTTATTAGGCAAATCGGGCCTTGCATAGTAGGCCGAGAAGTTCGTTCTGGCTACTAGGTACGACATATATATATATATATATATATATATATATATATATATATATATATATATATATATATATACATATATATATATATATATATATGTCGTACCTAGTAGCCAGAACGCACTTCTCAGCCTACTATTCAAGGCCCGATTTGCCTAATAAGCCAAGTTTTCCTGAATTAATATATTTTCTCTAATAAGAACGCACTTATCAGCCTACAATGCAAGGCCCGATTTGTCTAATAAGCCAAGTTTTCATGAATTAATATGTTTTCTCTAGTTTTTTTCTTACGAAATGATAAAGCTACCCATTTCATTATGTATGAGGTCAATTTTTTTTTAATGGTGTTAAAATTAACGTAGATATATGACCGAACCTAACCAACCCTCCCTAACCTAACCTAACCTATCTTCACAGGTTAGGTTCGGTTAGGTAGCAGAAAAAGTTAGGTTAGGTTAGGTTAGGTAGGTTAGGTAGTCGAAAAAACATTAATTCATGAAAACTTGGCTTATTAGGCAAATCGGGCCTTGAATAGTAGGCTGATAAGTACGTTCTGGCTATTAGGTACGACATATATACATATATATATATATATATATATATATATATATATATATATATATATATATATATAGATATAGATATATTTATATATATACAGTGGTACCTCGGAATGCGAGTGTCCCTGTATGCGAGTTTTTCGAAATACGAGCAGGATTTCCTCGAAAAATATGTCTCGGAACGCGAGGGTTACCTCGGGACAATAGTTTGTTGATACGCGTACAGGCCGACCCAGCGGGTGGTGGTTCGGCGATCGTCGCCCCTCCACCCCTCCGCCCCTCAGTTTACCATTGTCTCGCGCCCAGTGACTACCCCACATCAATTCTTCTCGCGGATTTTCAGTGTTTTGTTGGATTTTTGGTGATTTGACTATACAATTTGTTATCCCCAGTCTTTCCTGGGACGCGGTCGGGTCAAGATACCTGCTCCGCACCTTACCCCCCCCTCTCCCCCATGCTGGGTACTGAGATGGAGACTCAGTCACCAGAAGAACTGGGTACTTCCCACGGCGATATTAACATGGACTCTGAAAGCAGCCAGTCAGACGAGGAGGACGAGTATCAAGAAGTTCTGTCAAGGTATAAGAAGAAACGCAGAAGACAGGAGGCAAGGCATAGTGTGGACAGTAATGGTACACTTAACGGAAACGACAAGAGAATGAAGAACGACGCCGAGGCTGATGCAGACAAACGGACGGAACGATGTCAGGAAGGTGAGGGTCAGCGGAGATGGAGGCTTCTCTTCCCTGCCTCATGCACGCTGGCCTATCATCAGAAGCTGCTGTGGACAGTCAGACTCGGAAGAGAACACCGTAAGTTCGAGCCCCTGCTGAAGGAAGGTGTAAACAGACCTTACTTAACGGTAGGTTCTATGGAGGCAGTGAAGTTTCTTAGCCAGCAAGGATATGATGGAATTGTTATGGAAATACCGGAGGGGAACGAGAAGCTGACGAAAGGTAATTATCTATAAATACCCTCAGATTCTGGACCCCGAGTTCATCCTCGACGGCCAACGATTTGTGTGGGCCAAGCGTCACCTTATTAAAGGTGAAGCTAGGAGTCAGGTTGTGGCTCTAGTGAGAGGTGACGTACCCGAGAAAGTGTTCATCACCGGGGCTGGCTACAGGTATGTAGCAAAGTATGTGGAAGAGCCCATAATATGCCTGAAATGCTGCAGATGGGGGCATAAATCCTGGAGCTGTCAACATGATCCACGATGTCGTTTCTGCGGAAAGTCTCACCTCTCTAATGTGTGTAGAAACAGACTTAATCAGGGTGAGAAAATAGTTCCCAGATGCTGCAACTGTGGAGGTGTTCACAATGCCAGCTCGGCTGTGTGTAGCATGAGGCCGAGTATGGGTGTTCTCCGGCCGGTGAATGTTACAGAGCAAGCAAGAGCTCTTACCCAGACACCGGGAGCACAGCAAAACAGTCTGCCCCAAACAGTGCCAGTGAACCGGACGAATGCGTGGGTAAAGGAGTCACCTTTACTTAGGCAGGCTCAAGCAACAAGCAGCCACGCCACCACTCAGGACTCCGGCAGTGACAGTGTAACGGTGAGTGAAGTGGCTACTGTGGCTCAGAAAGAGGGTCATAATGATATGGTCAAGGAGGTGTGGGCTGAACTTAGAAAATTTGGTGAGTTCCTCCAAAATCTTGGGCAGAGAATCGAGTCCATCGAGGCGAAATTAAAGGTTCAGGAGGTCAAGGAAAATCACAAAACGGTGAAGGATAATCAGGATATAGTGGTTGAGGGCAACAATGAATTATTGAGTGATGAAATGAAGGAAAGTGAAGTGTGTGTGAATGATGATAGTCGTAGTGAAAGGAAGAACCCTATAATTACACATAAAATGAAGGAATCATTTGGGCCAATAATGGACGACACAGGACTGAAAAAATCTCTTGAGAATCGCAATGTCGCTTTTACTGGTGAACTTGGGAGGAGGTGGGGGATGTTATACAAGGTATGGCTATCATTTAGTGAACTTATTGGGGATGACTTAGACAGTGAATTGATTAATAATGGATCACCCTAGACTGAAAGTGTTGTCATGTAATGTTAATGGTTTAAGAAACAGGGTTACAGATGTTCATTGTTATGTGATGGGAAATGATATTGATGTTGTAGCTCTCCAGGAGACAGGGGATAGGAATGAAGGCTTATTGAAATTAAATGGCTATAAAGGGTTTAACCTCTTCGCCGCAAATAACGTCAGAGGCACGTCAATTTATGTTAAGAACTCCATACCAGCAGAGTTAGTAGAACCGCCATAAAAAACGCAAGGTATAGAGAGTGTCTGTGTTAAATTATCATTAAGGGAAGGGGAATTTATTGTAGTTAATTTGTATGTATCCAGGAACTGCTTCGACGCTAACTATTTACGTGACTGCATTTATACTAATCCTTCACTGGTCATTGGGGACCTTAATGCTCGGCACACAAGCCTTGGGACAGTGGGTAGTGTTAATGCTAATGGGGTCAAGTTGTTACATTTTCTACAAGATCATCCAGATACCTGTCTCTTGGGAAACAATGAACCAACTCACATCAGGGGAGGACGGCTTGACTATGCCTGCATTTTAAACTCTCAGGGGATTATGGGGGAGGCTCGGGTTGTTCGGGAACTACTTAGTGACCACTTTGCCATGAACGTTGAATTACCACTGGGGAAAAAACAAGTCCACTTTCAAAGGAAAAGGCTAAATATTAATAAAGATATGAAAAATTATTTTATTCAAAATATGGGAGATTGGTATCAACATTACACGCCGCTCTGCGTTGATAGTTTTTACGAGGACATGGTCTAGAACATAGAGAAATTAGTACAGAGGGAAAATAACGGGGGCAGGGGAAGCAAGACGCCCGGACCTAAGAAATTTAAATATTCCAATGATCAGCAAGTCAAGGGGTGGGAGAGAATGCTACGGAGTGCGCATAAAGAATGGTTAAAAAATGGAATGAGGGATGAAGAGAAAAATACAATGTTGGAAGTGGCTAGGGAATGCAGTCAGGTGAGTGTCACGAATCTTATTACGATTCTGCCAATTCTCCCGAACCTCATATTATGTTATTGTTTTCTCTACGTAAATATTGCTGTCAGTTGTATAAGATTTGTGTATATAGATATATATACATTATATATATATATAACATAGATAGCTGGGTAGTGTGTGTAAGGTTTGTTTTGGTGGTGGATGTCACATGAAATTAGCCGTGTGGGCGGTTGACAATAATTGGGAACGGCCAGGGCGATTGTTGGCAAATCAATTGCCTATAGTTTTATATTTATTTATTCCCATATGTGGTAGCCGTAATATTTCAAGGAATGTGAGACCGTTAATTGCAACTCTTAGTTAATCATGTTGGAGTTTAGGGCTGACCTTTGTAAATAGAATGTTCACAATGTTCATGCGAACGTTAATTGGTGTTTGGGTAGACGGTTAGTCGACGTTGGGCCTGCGGACCACGTCCTGGGCAGTAGAGTGGCGGCTGCGGTCGAGTGCAGTTGTGTTTAAGCTAAGTTCTTGGTTTTTGTTTATTTTAAGCCCATATACATATTAATTTATCTGGATAGACGATTTTAGTGTATTTATGGCTTACTCCATATTCTGGTGATAGTGCTCAGGTCTCAAATAATTACCACATTCTATAGTATTACATGCTGATAAATATTTCTGGCTACTATCTATTTAATTGTTGTTAAGTTGTCACCCTTAGCAAAATATATTGTTCTCCCGTTTTTAAACAGTGATTAATTATACCCCTAGACACCTATTGGCATGGCAGATTTTTTATTTGTTCTCTGCACTGTGGGGAGAAGAACATTATTTAGTCTCAAGGGTCGTGACAGTGAGGAAGGAGGCGCGGGACAGATACTGGCAAGAATATGCTCAGTCCATTGGTAATACTAAGAACCTTAAAGACATATGGAGAGCAGTAAACAAAATCAGGGGTTGTAAGACCAAATTCATTGCTCACTCAGATCCAGGGAAAGTTGCTAATGAGTTAGTAGATAAATGGGCAAGTCCTGCTGGTATGGAGTCCTTACCTGCAGACACGAGAGTCACCATTGAGTCATGGGAAAATATTAGAAATGGAGTAACTTTATGTGCCTTAAATACAAGATCTATAACATGCACTGAGATAACTCACGATGAGCTACTGGATGCTATAAAAAGTGGCAGCTCTACTGCTCCGGGAAAAGATGGAGTAACGTATGACATACTTAATTATTTAGCCGGTATGAAACCTAGTCCCTTACTTGATTTGTTTAATATGAGTTATAGAGAGGGAAAGTTACCAAGAAAATGGAAAGAGGCTGTCATCATTCCTATCCCTAAGTCAAACGGAGGCTACAGACCTGTCTCCTTAATATCCTGCTTTTGTAAAATGATGGAAAGGATTTTGTTAAATAGGCTACTCTACCTTGTAGGTGATAACATGTCCAGTAATCTCTTTGGTTTTATCAAAGGCAAAAGTACTGCGGATTGTCTCTTAAAGTGTTTGTCTAATGTGGATGATAATTTTAGAGTTTTTGTTGATCTACAAGGAGCATTTGATAAAGCCAATGGGGAAGTAATCTTATACAAATTAGCCAATCTGGGAATAACAGGGAGATTGCTACACTGATAAGGGATTATCTACAAGGCAGAAAAGGTCAGGTATATTACCAGGGATACATGTCTGAGGAACGGAGGTTTCAGTTAGGTACCCCACAAGGGGGAGTATTAAGTCCCACCTTATTCAATGTATTAGTGAACAGATTAGCATCAGAGATGTATCCTCCAGGGGTCACGACGATCATATATGCTGATGACATTCTTATACAAGGCACTTCTGGGAACAAAATTCAAACTGCTCTTAACATACTTGGTACAACCTGTCACAAGTTAGGCTTAGTTATAAATGCAGATAAAACCAAATACGAGTATAGGAAACGAAGAAATATAACACTCTAAATGGTGTGGAACTGAGCCGTGTTCAGAAGTACAAGTATCTGGGCATGTATGTTGGATACACATGTGAGAGTAAAAATGCTGAAATAAATCATATCAGCACCTTATGTAAAGCCCGTCTGCATCCTCTGAAAGCACTGGCTTTTTCTGGTAAAGGTGTTGGGGTACCTATCTTACGGATGTTATACATAAGCACTGTTCGGTCCCTGATAGACTACGCAGCACCCGTATTGTCTTACACAGGCCAAGGCAGAATTCAAAAAATAGAGCTGATACAGAACGAGGCTATGAGGATTATTCTTGGATGTCAAAGAAATGCAATGATTCAAATAATGAGAATGGAATTAAATTTACAGAGTGTGTGTGATAGAGTCCGTGACATTAACACTAGAGTATCTATTCGTTTCATGCGGAGAAAAGGAGGGGATAAGCTGTTTGAGAGCGTTCAGACCTGCTTGAGTGACGTACACACTTCCAAGAAACTGAGGGAGACACGCTACACGAGGGGATTAGCTCGTGACCTCAGGGAATTCGACGTACTTGACTGCGGTAAACCCTCTCGACAGTGTAATATGTCTGCTCCCTGGAAAGTACAGAAAATAGACGTCGAAATTGTACCCCTCAAGGTGAAAAAGATTCATCATGAACCGGGACAATTACGGTGTTTGTATGGAAGCATGATATCTCGGTTACCAAGAGGCAACAGTTTACATGTATATTGCGACGGGTCGGTGGCAGAGGATGGCAGGGCCGGGTGTGGTGTCCTAATAAGGGAATATACGAAGTTTGGGACTGTCGACAGGATAATTGAACTCCGGCTTAGTAATTATATATCATCCACACAAGCTGAACCGCAGGCCATTCTGGCGTGTTTGGAGGAAGTACGTCATGACGACAAAAATGTTTTTGTATTTGTCGATAGCCAAGGAGCACTGGAGTCCTTAAACAGTCGAAACCCAGTCTTCATGTCTATAGTTGAGGACTGTAAGAGAAGAATAACTGAGATACAGCTGAAAGGTTATAGTGTGAAATTCATGTGGATTCCATCTCATGTTGGAATAGTGCTCAACGAGGTGGCGGATGACTTGGCCAAACGTGCCACATCAAAACCACAAGTTGACATTGAATGTGAATTCACAATGAGTCACATAAGAAGCAAAATCAGAAATATTCAGGCACAGGCGGGAGTGGAGAGGAGAGAGAGATAATGTATGAGAGTAGTCAAACCATGCAACACTACATGTATGTGAGTCAAAACACCCATTTCACTTATGGTAAAAGGAGAAATGCTTGGAGTGACTCTGTGTACATGCGGCTCAGGCTTGGGTACAAATATTACTGGGAATATGGGATAGATGTTCATGATAATGACACGAGGTGTAAACTATGTGGTATGTTAAGGTCTCACACCCTGGCCCATTATGTTCTTGATTGTCCGTTGATTAATGTATATAGGAACACTGAGATAAGGACTGTTCCTGAACAAATAGCCTGGATGTGTCACAACGGCAAGGTTGATGATATTCTTGAGAGATATAAGAATTTTGCACCAAGATTGTAATATTTTGTTGAATTATCTGCATGTCTCTTGCAAATTGTCTATACAGTATACCTAGGTCATAAAAGTATTTGTGTGTACGTCTGATAACATACTATTTGTGAAGGAGGAAATGTATATGTTTATCTCTCAAAATGTTTGGTAATATGTTTATTTGTGATGTGTGTCTATGTATATATTAACACGTTGTACTGAATGGGGTGAGAATAGCTTGAGCTACCTCATCCCTTTGTGTGTATTTTACCTCAATAAACTTATTTCAATTTCAATTTGTTATTATATATCTCACCATGGGTCCCAAGAAAGCCTGTGGTAAGGATAAAGGCCAGAAAGCCCATGTGAGGATGACAATAGAGGAGAAACAAGAGATCATTCGGAAGCATGAGAACGGTACACGTGTTGTTGAACTTTGTAGGCAGTACAACAAAGCCACATCAACAATATGCACTATACTTAAGAAGAAAAATGAGATTATGAGTGCTAAAGTGGCAAAAGGAGTCAGAACAATAACGAAACAAAGACCACAAATACTTGAAGAAGTGGAAAAGTTGTTATTAATGTGGATACACGACAAAGAGTTAAGGGGTGACAGTGTTTCGGAGGCCATTATTTGTGAGAAAGCCAGGGTTTGGACAGATTTGTGGTGAGGAAATCGAGCAGCGAGCCTCAACCAGGACCTAGTGGCACTCAGATAAAACGTCCCAGGGAGAGCACACCAGAAAGGTCTTCACTGCCTGATGTGATAATGGAAGGGGACTCCCCTTCCAAACAGTAACTCCTCTCCTCCTCCCCCCTCCTCCCCCCTCCTCACCATCTTCCATACGCCTACAGCATTCAAGAGCAAGGTAAGTAATAACTTGAACATAGTTTTGTAGGTATATTTAGATGAACTAGGTATAAAAATTTAGTTTGATGTGGGGTTTTTGGGGTAGTCAGGAACGGATAAATTCATTTCCCTTTATTTCTTATGGGGAAATTAGCTTCAGAATACGAGTATTCGGAATACAAGGCGTCTCCAGGAACCAATTAAACTCTTAAACTGAGGTATGCCTGTATATATATATATATATATATATATATATATATATATATTTATTTATTTATTTATTTATGCATATACAAGAATGTACATAAGGAATGTGAGGATACAATTATGGTAATTACAGTCTTGTAAAGCCACTAGCACGCGCAGCGTTTCGGGCAGGTCCTTAATCTAAGAAAATTTTAAGGAGGTAAATACTTGCAAAATTTATAGACAAAAAAATGATAACAGATTACATGGAATGAAAAAAAAAAAAAGATGAGAGAAAATTATAGGTACAGTATATTAAAGCACATAGGTAGCTATGATTGATTGCAATGACAGCTTAAAATGGTAGTTGACAACAAATTGGTAGGCACAATACAGCAGAAACAATATAAGATTGATTGCAATGACAGCTTGAATGGTAGTTGACAAAATTTGGTAGTCACAATACAGCATATGGCTAGCACATAAAAGAAGACAGCAATGAACACAATGATAAGGTTGTTTGATATTACATAAAAATTAGGAGATTGGGTACCACTAGGTACAGAGCAAATTTAAAGCTCAGTGTAGGAAACTAAATAGATGAAGTTAGGTACTTTTTGGTTTTGCTTTTAAATAAGGCAAAAGTTTTACAGTTTTTCAATTCACTAGGGAGTGAGTTCCATAGACTAGGTCCCTTAATTTGCATAGAGTGTTTACACAGATTAAGTTTGACCCTGGGGATATCAAAGAGATATTTATTTCTGGTGTGGTGATAATGGGTCCTATTACATCTGTCCAGGGAGAGTTTCAGAGCATGGTTTGCATTTAAGAACAGGGTTTTGTAAATGTAGTTGACACAAGAGAATGTGTGGAGGGAGTTAATATTTAGCAAGTTTAGAGATTTAAACAAGGGAGCTGAGTGTTGTCTGAAAGCAGAGTTAGTTATTATTCTGATAGCAGATTTTTGCTGTGTGATGATGGGCTTAAGGTGGTTTGCATTGGTAGACCCCCATGCACAGATACCATAATTAAGATAGGGGTAGATTAGTGCATAATATAGTGAGAGGAGAGCAGAGTTAGGAACATAATATCTGATTTTGGAGAGTATACCAACTGTCTTAGAGACTTTTTTAGTTATGTGTTGAATGTGGGTGCTGAAGTTGAGTCTCTTGTCTAGGAATAGGCCAAGAAACTTGCCATCATTTTTATTACTGATGTTAATGTTGTCTATCTGTAGCTGAATTGCATTTGATGATTTGTTTCCAAATAAGATGTAGTAAGTCTTTTCGATGTTTAATGTTAGTTTGTTCGTTGACATCCATAAGTGG
>NC_091193.1:31967692-32019721 GCF_040958095.1 Procambarus clarkii
AATTCAGGAACATTTTTAGTAATTCTAATGAAAACACATTGATTTTTATCATTTGTATTGGAAACAACATTGTCATATGTCTTTTCTTGGATCTAAATAATACGAAACCTCGCTTTATGATTCGAAGTTAAAATCCACAAATTTGGAATAATAGTGACTCTCTTCACGTTTTTCATGTAGTTTGATGTTACGTAAATATATTCATTTTACCAATATTTCGATACTATTTCATGTAGTATCACGATATGTGATTTGGCCTTCATATCTCATTTTCGCATAATATTGCATTTTAAGCAATTTTCTTGCATTTTGTTTACTATAAACATCATCGAATTTAGCAATATTTTGACGTTTATCATCCCCTTTTCCTTTATGTGATTTAAACAAAATATCATCGAATTAGGCAATATTTTGCCGTTTTTCCACGTTTTTGTGAATTTTCAGTTTATTGGTATAATTCATTAAATATACGATAAAAATGATGCAAACACGTAATTGATTAGATAATAAACTTAAATACTTCACCTTTAATCATCTATTTGTTTCTCGTTGAAATACTGACTAAGATATTGAAAAGGGGAGAAGTTCGGTTTTTATTGCATACATCGACGTTTCAGCCGGAATAGAGCGGTTTTATACGTGTACGTTTCCATCGGTAATATAAACGAAAATCAGGAACATTTTAGTTAATTCTAATGAAAAACACATTGATTTTTATCATTTGTATTGGAAAAATTGTCATATGTCTTTTCTTGGATCTAAATAATACGAAACCTCGCTCTATGATTCGAAGTTAAAATCCACAAATTTGGAATAATAGTGACTCTCTTCACTTTTTCATGTAGTTTGATATTACGTAAATATATTCATTTTACCAATATTTCAACTATTTCATGTAGTATCACGATATGGGATTTGGCCTTCATATCTCATTTTTCGAATAATATTGCATTTAAGCAAGTTTCTTGCATTTTGTTTTTACTAAACATCATCGAATTTAGCAATATTTTGACGTTTATCATCCCCTTTTCCTTTATGTGATTTAAACAAAATATCATCGAATTAGGCAATATTTTGCCGTTTTTCCACGTTTTTGTGAATTTTCAGTTTATTGGTATTAATTCATTAAATATACGATAAAAATGATGCAAACACGTAATTGATTAATAGATAATACTTAAAAATACTTCACCTTTAATCATCTATTTGTTTCTCGTTGAAATACTGACTAAGATATTGAAAAGGGGAGAAGTTCGGTTTTTATTGCATATATCGACGATTCAGCCGGATTAGAGCGGTTTTACGTGTACATCTTCCGTCGGTAATATAAACGGAAAATCAGGAACATTTTAGTTAATTCTAATGAAAACACATTGATTTTTATCATTTGTATTGGAAACAACATTGTCATATGTCTTTTCTTGGATCTAAATAATACGAAACCTCGCTTATGATTCGAAGTTAAAATCCACAAATTTGGAATAATAGTGACTCTCTTCACGTTTTTCATGTAGTTTGATGTTACGTAAATATATTCATTTTACCAATATTTCGATACTATTTCATGTAGTATCACGATATGTGATTTGGCCTTCATATCTCAGATTTTCGCATAATATGGCATTTAAGCAATTTTTCTTGCATTTTGTTTCATACTAAATAAACATCATCGAATTTAGCAATATTTTGACGTTTATCATCCCCTTTTCTTTTGTGATTTAAACAAAATATCATCGAATTAGGCAATATTTTCCGTTTTTCCACGTTTTTGTGAATTTTCAGTTTATTGGTATTAATTCATTAAATATACGATAAAAATGATGCAAACACGTAATTGATTAGATAATAAACTTAAATACTTCACCTTTAATCATCTATTTGTTTCTCGTTGAAATACTGACTAAGATATTGAAAAGGGGAGAAGTTCGGTTTTTATTGCATATCGACGTTCAGCCGGAATAGAGCGGTTTTACGTGTACGTTTTCCATCGGTAATATAAACGAAAATCAGGAACATTTTAGTTAATTCTAATGAAAACACATTGATTTTTATCATTTGTATTGGAAACAATTGTCATATGTCTTTTCTTGGATCTAAATAATACGAAACCTCGCTCTATGATTCGAAGTTAAAATCCACAAATTTGGAATAATAGTGACTCTCTTCACGTTTTTCATGTAGTTTGATATTACGTAAATATATTCATTTTACCAATATTTCAATACTATTTCATGTAGTATCACGATATGGGATTTGGCCTTCATATCTCATTTTTTCGAATAATATTGCATTATAAGCAAGTTTCTTGCATTTTGTTTCATATTAAACATCATCGAATTTAGCAATATTTTGACGTTTATCATCCCCCTTTTCCTTTATGTGATTTAAACAAAATATCATCGAATTAGGCAATATTTTGCCGTTTTCCACGTTTTTTGTGAATTTTCAGTTTATTGGTATTAATTCATTAAATATACGATAAAAATGATGCAAACACGTAATTGATTAGATAATAAACTTAAATACTTCACCTTTAATCATCTATTTGTTTCTCGTTGAAATACTGATTAAGATATTGAAAAGGGGAGAAGTTCGGTTTTTACTTGCATTATATCGACGATTCAGCCGGATTAGAGCGGTTTACGTGTACATTCTTCCGTCGGTAATATAAACGGAAAATCAGGAACATTTTAGTTAATTCTAATGAAAAACACATTGATTTTTATCATGTTGTATTGGAAACCAACATTGTCATATGTCTTTTCTTGGATCTAAATAATACGAAACCCCGCTTTATGATTCGAAGTTAAAATCCACAAATTTGGAATAATAGTGACTCTCTTCACGTTTTTCATGTAGTTTGATGTTACGTAAATATATTCATTTTACCAATATTTCGATACTATTTCATGTAGTATCACGATATGTGATTTGGCCTTCATATCTCAGATTTTCGAATAATATTGGCATTTTAAGCAAGTTTTCTTGCATTTTGTTTCATACTAAATAAACATCATCGAATTTAGCAATATTTTGACGTTTATCATCCCCTTTTCTTTTATGTGATTTAAACAAAATATCATCGAATTAGGCAATATTTTGCCGTTTTTTCCACGTTTTTGTAAATTTTCAGTTTATTGGTAATAATTCATTAAATATACGATAAAAATGATGCAAACACGTAATTGATTAGATAATAAACTTAAATACTTCACCTTTAATCATCTATTTGTTTCTCGTTGAAATACTGACTAAGATATTGAAAAGGGGAGAAGTTCGGTTTTTATTGCATACATCGACGTTTCAGCCGGAATAGAGCGGTTTTACGTGTACGTTTTCCATCGGTAATATAAACGAAAATTCAGGAACATTTTAGTTAATTCTAATGAAAACACATTGATTTTTATCATTTGTATTGGAAATATTATTGTCATATGTCTTTTCTTGGATCTAAATAATACGAAACCTCGCTTCTATGATTCGAAGTTAAAATCCACAAATTTGGAATAATAGTGACTCTCTTCACTTTTTTCATGTAGTTTGATATTACGTAAATATATTCATTTTACCAATATTTCAATACTATTTCATGTAGTATCACGATATGGGATTTGGCCTTCATATCTCATTTTTTCGAATAATATTGCATTATAAGCAAGTTTTTCTTGCATTTTGTTTCATATTAAACATCATCGAATTTAGCAATATTTTGACGTTTATCATCCCCTTTTCTTTATGTGATTTAAACAAAATATCATCGAATTAGGCAATATTTTGCCGTTTTTCCACGTTTTTGTGAATTTTCAGTTTATTGGTATTAATTCATTAAATATACGATAAAAATGATGCAAACACGTAATTGATTAGATAATAAACTTAAATACTTCACCTTTAATCATCTATTTGTTTCTCGTTGAAATACTGATTAAGATATTGAAAAGGGGAGAAGTTCGGTTTTTATTGCATATATCGACGATTCAGCCGGAATAGAGCGGTTTTACGTGTACAGTTTCCATCGGTAATATAAACGGAAAATCAGGAACATTTTAGTTAATTCTAATGAAAACACATTGATTTTTATCATTTGTATTGGAAACTACTATTGTCATATGTCTTTTCTTGGATCTAAATAATACGAAACCCCGCTCTTATGATTCGAAGTTAAAATCCACAAATTTGGAATAATAGTGACTCTCTTCACGTTTTTCATGTAGTTTGATATTACGTAAATATATTCATTTTTACCAATATTTCGATACTATTTCATGTAGTATCACGATATGTGATTTGGCCTTCATATCTCATATTTTCGCATAATATGGCATTTATAAGCAAGTTTTTCTTGCATTTTGTTTTCATACTAAACATCATCGAATTTAGCAATATTTTGACGTTTATCATCCCCTTTTCTTTATGTGATTTAAACAAAATATCATCGAATTAGGCAATATTTTGCCGTTTTTCCACGTTTTTGTGAATTTTCAGTTTATTGGTAATTAATTCATTAAATATACGATAAAAATGATGCAAACACGTAATTGATTAGATAATAAACTTAAATACTTCACCTTTAATCATCTATTTGTTTCTCGTTGAAATACTGATTAAGATATTGAAAAGGGGAGAAGTTCGGTTTTTATTGCATATATCGACGATTTCAGCCGGATAGAGCGGTTTTACGTGTACGTTTTCCATCGGTAATATAAACGGAAAATTCAGGAACATTTAGTTAATTCTAATGAAAAACACATTGATTTTTATCATTTGTATTGGAAATATTATTGTCATATGTCTTTTCTTGGATCTAAATAATACGAAACCTCGCTCTATGATTCGAAGTTAAAATCCACAAATTTGGAATAATAGTGACTCTCTTCACTTTTTTCATGTAGTTTGATATTACGTAAATATATTCATTTTTACCAATATTTCGATACTATTTCATGTAGTATCACGATATGGGATTTGGCCTTCATATCTCATTTTTTCGAATAATATTGCATTATAAGCAAGTTTTCTTGCATTTTGTTTCATACTAAACATCATCGAATTTAGCAATATTTTGACGTTTATCATCCCCTTTTCCTTTATGTGATTTAAACAAAATATCATCGAATTAGGCAATATTTTGCCGTTTTTCCACGTTTTTGTGAATTTTCAGTTTATTGGTAATTAATTCATTAAATATACGATAAAAATGATGCAAACACGTAATTGATTAGATAATAAACTTAAATACTTCACCTTTAATCATCTATTTGTTTCTCGTTGAAATACTGATTAAGATATTGAAAAGGGGAGAAGTTCGGTTTTTATTGCATATATCGACGTTATCAGCCGGATTAGAGCGGTTTTACGTGTACATCTTCCAGTCGGTAATATAAACGGAAAATTCAGGAACATTTTAGTTAATTCTAATGAAAACACATTGATTTTTATCATTTGTATTGGAAAATATTATTGTCATATGTCTTTTCTTGGATCTAAATAATACGAAACCTCGCTCTATGATTCGAAGTTAAAATCCACAAATTTGGAATAATAGTGACTCTCTTCACGTTTTTCATGTAGTTTGATGTTACGTAAATATATTCATTTTACCAATATTTCGATACTATTTCATGTAGTATCACGATATGTGATTTGGCCTTCATATCTCAGATTTTTCGCATAATATGGCATTTTAAGCAATTTTTCTTGCATTTTGTTTCATACTAAATAAACATCATCGAATTTAGCAATATTTTGACGTTTATCATCCCCTTTTCCTTTTATGTGATTTAAACAAAATATCATCGAATTAGGCAATATTTTGCCGTTTTTCCACGTTTTTGTGAATTTTCAGTTTATTGGTATCAATTCATTAAATCGACGATAAAAATGATAAAAACACGTAATTGATTAGATAATAAACTTAAATACTTCACCTTTAATCATCTATTTGTTTCTCGTTGAAATACTGACTTAAGATATTGAAAAGGGGAGAAGTTCGGTTTTTATTGCATATATCGACGATTCAGCCGGATTAGAGCGGTTTTACGTGTACATCTTCCGTCGGTAATATAAACGGAAAATCAGGAACATTTTAGTTAATTCTAATGAAAACACATTGATTTTTATCATTTGTATTGGAAACAACATTGTCATATGTCTTTTCTTGGATCTAAATAATACGAAACCTCGCTTTATGATTCGAAGTTAAAATCCACAAATTTGGAATAGTAGTGACTCTCTTCACGTTTTTCATGTAGTTTGATGTTACGTAAATATATTCATTTTACCAATAATTCGATACTATTTCATGTAGTATCACGATATGTGATTTGGCCTTCATATCTCAGATTTTCGCATAATATGGCATTTTAAGCAATTTTTCTTGCATTTTTTTCATACTAAATAAACATCATCGAATTTAGCAATATTTTGACGTTTATCATCCCCTTTTCCTTTTTGTGATTTAAACAAAATATCATCGAATTAGGCAATATTTTGCCGTTTTTCCACGTTTTTGTGAATTTTCAGTTTATTGGTATTAATTCATTAAATATACGATAAAAATGATGCAAACACGTAATTGATTAGATAATAAACTTAAATACTTCACCTTTAATCATCTATTTGTTTCTCGTTGAAATACTGACTAAGATATTGAAAAGGGGAGAAGTTCGGTTTTTATTGCATACATCGACGTTTCAGCCGGAATAGAGCGGTTTTACGTGTACGTTTTCCATCGGTAATATAAACGAAAATTCAGGAACATTTTAGTTAATTCTAATGAAAACACATTGATTTTTATCATTTGTATTGGAAATATTATTGTCATATGTCTTTTCTTGGATCTAAATAATACGAAACCTCGCTCTATGATTCGAAGTTAAAATCCACAAATTTGGAATAATAGTGACTCTCTTCACTTTTTTCATGTAGTTTGATATTACGTAAATATATTCATTTTTACCAATATTTCAATACTATTTCATGTAGTATCACGATATGGGATTTGGCCTTCATATCTCATTTTTTCGAATAATATTGCATTATAAGCAAGTTTTCTTGCATTTTGTTTTCATATTAAACATCATCGAATTTAGCAATATTTTGACGTTTATCATCCCCTTTTCCTTTATGTGATTTAAACAAAATATCATCGAATTAGGCAATATTTTGCCGTTTTTCCACGTTTTTGTGAATTTTCAGTTTATTGGTATTAATTCATTAAATATACGATAAAAATGATGCAAACACGTAATTGATTAGATAATAAACTTAAATACTTCACCTTTAATCATCTATTTGTTTCTCGTTGAAATACTGATTAAGATATTGAAAAGGGGAGAAGTTCGGTTTTTATTGCATATATCGACGATTCAGCCGGATTAGAGCGGTTTTACGTGTACATCTTCCGTCGGTAATATAAACGGAAAATCAGGAACATTTTAGTTAATTCTAATGAAAACACATTGATTTTTATCATTTGTATTGGAAACAACATTGTCATATGTCTTTTCTTGGATCTAAATAATACGAAACCCCGCTTTATGATTCGAAGTTAAAATCCACAAATTTGGAATAATAGTGACTCTCTTCACGTTTTTCATGTAGTTTGATGTTACGTAAATATATTCATTTTACCAATATTTCGATACTATTTCATGTAGTATCACGATATGTGATTTGGCCTTCATATCTCAGATTTTCGCATAATATGGCATTTTAAGCAATTTTTCTTGCATTTTGTTTCATACTAAATAAACATCATCGAATTTAGCAATATTTTGACGTTTATCATCCCCTTTTCTTTTATGTGATTTAAACAAAATATCATCGAATTAGGCAATATTTTGCCGTTTTTCCACGTTTTTGTAAATTTTCAGTTTATTGGTAATAATTCATTAAATATACGATAAAAATGATGCAAACACGTAATTGATTAGATAATAAACTTAAATACTTCACCTTTAATCATCTATTTGTTTCTCGTTGAAATACTGACTAAGATATTGAAAAGGGGAGAAGTTCGGTTTTTATTGCATACATCGACGTTTCAGCCGGAATAGAGCGGTTTTACGTGTACGTTTTCCATCGGTAATATAAACGAAAATTCAGGAACATTTTAGTTAATTCTAATGAAAACACATTGATTTTTATCATTTGTATTGGAAATATTATTGTCATATGTCTTTTCTTGGATCTAAATAATACGAAACCTCGCTCTATGATTCGAAGTTAAAATCCACAAATTTGGAATAATAGTGACTCTCTTCACTTTTTTCATGTAGTTTGATATTACGTAAATATATTCATTTTTACCAATATTTCAATACTATTTCATGTAGTATCACGATATGGGATTTGGCCTTCATATCTCATTTTTTCGAATAATATTGCATTATAAGCAAGTTTTCTTGCATTTTGTTTTCATATTAAACATCATCGAATTTAGCAATATTTTGACGTTTATCATCCCCTTTTCCTTTATGTGATTTAAACAAAATATCATCGAATTAGGCAATATTTTGCCGTTTTTCCACGTTTTTGTGAATTTTCAGTTTATTGGTATTAATTCATTAAATATACGATAAAAATGATGCAAACACGTAATTGATTAGATAATAAACTTAAATACTTCACCTTTAATCATCTATTTGTTTCTCGTTGAAATACTGATTAAGATATTGAAAAGGGGAGAACTTCGGTTTTTATTGCATATATCGACGATTCAGCCGGATTAGAGCGGTTTTACGTGTACATCTTCCGTCGGTAATATAAACGGAAAATCAGGAACATTTTAGTTAATTCTAATGAAAACACATTGATTTTTATCATTTGTATTGGAAACAACATTGTCATATGTCTTTTCTTGGATCTAAATAATACGAAACCCCGCTTTATGATTCGAAGTTAAAATCCACAAATTTGGAATAATAGTGACTCTCTTCACGTTTTTCATGTAGTTTGATGTTACGTAAATATATTCATTTTACCAATATTTCGATACTATTTCATGTAGTATCACGATATGTGATTTGGCCTTCATATCTCAGATTTTCGCATAATATGGCATTTTAAGCAATTTTTCTTGCATTTTGTTTCATACTAAATAAACATCATCGAATTTAGCAATATTTTGACGTTTATCATCCCCTTTTCTTTTATGTGATTTAAACAAAATATCATCGAATTAGGCAATATTTTGCCGTTTTTCCACGTTTTTGTGAATTTTCAGTTTATTGGTAATAATTCATTAAATATACGATAAAAATGATGCAAACACGTAATTGATTAGATAATAAACTTAAATACTTCACCTTTAATCATCTATTTGTTTCTCGTTGAAATACTGACTAAGATATTGAAAAGGGGAGAAGTTCGGTTTTTATTGCATACATCGACGTTTCAGCCGGAATAGAGCGGTTTTACGTGTACGTTTTCCATCGGTAATATAAACGAAAATTCAGGAACATTTTAGTTAATTCTAATGAAAACACATTGATTTTTATCATTTGTATTGGAAATATTATTGTCATATGTCTTTTCTTGGATCTAAATAATACGAAACCTCGCTCTATGATTCGAAGTTAAAATCCACAAATTTGGAATAATAGTGACTCTCTTCACTTTTTTCATGTAGTTTGATATTACGTAAATATATTCATTTTTACCAATATTTCAATACTATTTCATGTAGTATCACGATATGGGATTTGGCCTTCATATCTCATTTTTTCGAATAATATTGCATTATAAGCAAGTTTTCTTGCATTTTGTTTTCATATTAAACATCATCGAATTTAGCAATATTTTGACGTTTATCATCCCCTTTTCCTTTATGTGATTTAAACAAAATATCATCGAATTAGGCAATATTTTGCCGTTTTTCCACGTTTTTGTGAATTTTCAGTTTATTGGTATTAATTCATTAAATATACGATAAAAATGATGCAAACACGTAATTGATTAGATAATAAACTTAAATACTTCACCTTTAATCATCTATTTGTTTCTCGTTGAAATACTGATTAAGATATTGAAAAGGGGAGAACTTCGGTTTTTATTGCATATATCGACGATTCAGCCGGATTAGAGCGGTTTTACGTGTACATCTTCCGTCGGTAATATAAACGGAAAATCAGGAACATTTTAGTTAATTCTAATGAAAACACATTGATTTTTATCATTTGTATTGGAAACAACATTGTCATATGTCTTTTCTTGGATCTAAATAATACGAAACCCCGCTTTATGATTCGAAGTTAAAATCCACAAATTTGGAATAATAGTGACTCTCTTCACGTTTTTCATGTAGTTTGATGTTACGTAAATATATTCATTTTACCAATATTTCGATACTATTTCATGTAGTATCACGATATGTGATTTGGCCTTCATATCTCAGATTTTCGCATAATATGGCATTTTAAGCAATTTTTCTTGCATTTTGTTTCATACTAAATAAACATCATCGAATTTAGCAATATTTTGACGTTTATCATCCCCTTTTCTTTTATGTGATTTAAACAAAATATCATCGAATTAGGCAATATTTTGCCGTTTTTCCACGTTTTTGTGAATTTTCAGTTTATTGGTATCAATTCATTAAATCGACGATAAAAATGATAAAAACACGTAATTGATTAGATAATAAACTTAAATACTTCACCTTTAATCATCTATTTGTTTCTCGTTGAAATACTGACTAAGATATTGAAAAGGGGAGAAGTTCGGTTTTTATTGCATATATCGACGATTCAGCCGGATTAGAGCGGTTTTACGTGTACATCTTCCGTCGGTAATATAAACGGAAAATCAGGAACATTTTAGTTAATTCTAATGAAAACACATTGATTTTTATCATTTGTATTGGAAACAACATTGTCATATGTCTTTTCTTGGATCTAAATAATACGAAACCTCGCTTTATGATTCGAAGTTAAAATCCACAAATTTGGAATAGTAGTGACTCTCTTCACGTTTTTCATGTAGTTTGATGTTACGTAAATATATTCATTTTACCAATAATTCGATACTATTTCATGTAGTATCACGATATGTGATTTGGCCTTCATATCTCAGATTTTCGCATAATATGGCATTTTAAGCAATTTTTCTTGCATTTTTTTCATACTAAATAAACATCATCGAATTTAGCAATATTTTGACGTTTATCATCCCCTTTTCCTTTTTGTGATTTAAACAAAATATCATCGAATTAGGCAATATTTTGCCGTTTTTCCACGTTTTTGTGAATTTTCAGTTTATTGGTATTAATTCATTAAATATACGATAAAAATGATGCAAACACGTAATTGATTAGATAATAAACTTAAATACTTCACCTTTAATCATCTATTTGTTTCTCGTTGAAATACTGACTAAGATATTGAAAAGGGGAGAAGTTCGGTTTTTATTGCATACATCGACGTTTCAGCCGGAATAGAGCGGTTTTACGTGTACGTTTTCCATCGGTAATATAAACGAAAATTCAGGAACATTTTAGTTAATTCTAATAAAAACACATTGATTTTTATCATTTGTATTGGAAATATTATTGTCATATGTCTTTTCTTGGATCTAAATAATACGAAACCTCGCTCTATGATTCGAAGTTAAAATCCACAAATTTGGAATAATAGTGACTCTCTTCACTTTTTTCATGTAGTTTGATATTACGTAAATATATTCATTTTTACCAATATTTCAATACTATTTCATGTAGTGTCACGATATGGGATTTGGCCTTCATATCTCATTTTTTCGAATAATATTGCATTATAAGCAAGTTTTCTTGCATTTTGTTTTCATATTAAACATCATCGAATTTAGCAATATTTTGACGTTTATCCTCCCCTTTTCCTTTATGTGATTTAAACAAAATATCATCGAATTAGGCAATATTTTGCCGTTTTTCCACGTTTTTGTGAATTTTCAGTTTATTGGTATTAATTCATTAAATATACGATAAAAATGATGCAAACACGTAATTGATTAGATAATAAACTTAAATACTTCACCTTTAATCATCTATTTGTTTCTCGTTGAAATACTGATTAAGATATTGAAAAGGGGAGAAGTTCGGTTTTTATTGCATATATCGACGATTCAGCCGGATTAGAGCGGTTTTACGTGTACATCTTCCGTCGGTAATATAAACGGAAAATCAGGAACATTTTAGTTAATTCTAATGAAAACACATTGATTTTTATCATTTGTATTGGAAACAACATTGTCATATGTCTTTTCTTGGATCTAAATAATACGAAACCCCGCTTTATGATTCGAAGTTAAAATCCACAAATTTGGAATAATAGTGACTCTCTTCACGTTTTTCATGTAGTTTGATGTTACGTAAATATATTCATTTTACCAATATTTCGATACTATTTCATGTAGTATCACGATATGTGATTTGGCCTTCATATCTCAGATTTTCGCATAATATGGCATTTTAAGCAATTTTTCTTGCATTTTGTTTCATACTAAATAAACATCATCGAATTTAGCAATATTTTGACGTTTATCATCCCCTTTTCTTTTATGTGATTTAAACAAAATATCATCGAATTAGGCAATATTTTGCCGTTTTTCCACGTTTTTGTGAATTTTCAGTTTATTGGTAATAATTCATTAAATATACGATAAAAATGATGCAAACACGTAATTGATTAGATAATAAACTTAAATACTTCACCTTTAATCATCTATTTGTTTCTCGTTGAAATACTGACTAAGATATTGAAAAGGGGAGAAGTTCGGTTTTTATTGCATACATCGACGTTTCAGCCGGAATAGAGCGGTTTTACGTGTACGTTTTCCATCGGTAATATAAACGAAAATTCAGGAACATTTTAGTTAATTCTAATGAAAACACATTGATTTTTATCATTTGTATTGGAAATATTATTGTCATATGTCTTTTCTTGGATCTAAATAATACGAAACCTCGCTCTATGATTCGAAGTTAAAATCCACAAATTTGGAATAATAGTGACTCTCTTCACTTTTTTCATGTAGTTTGATATTACGTAAATATATTCATTTTTACCAATATTTCAATACTATTTCATGTAGTATCACGATATGGGATTTGGCCTTCATATCTCATTTTTTCGAATAATATTGCATTATAAGCAAGTTTTCTTGCATTTTGTTTTCATATTAAACATCATCGAATTTAGCAATATTTTGACGTTTATCATCCCCTTTTCCTTTATGTGATTTAAACAAAATATCATCGAATTAGGCAATATTTTGCCGTTTTTCCACGTTTTTGTGAATTTTCAGTTTATTGGTATTAATTCATTAAATATACGATAAAAATGATGCAAACACGTAATTGATTAGATAATAAACTTAAATACTTCACCTTTAATCATCTATTTGTTTCTCGTTGAAATACTGATTAAGATATTGAAAAGGGGAGAAGTTCGGTTTTTATTGCATATATCGACGATTCAGCCGGATTAGAGCGGTTTTACGTGTACATCTTCCGTCGGTAATATAAACGGAAAATCAGGAACATTTTAGTTAATTCTAATGAAAACACATTGATTTTTATCATTTGTATTGGAAACAACATTGTCATATGTCTTTTCTTGGATCTAAATAATACGAAACCCCGCTTTATGATTCGAAGTTAAAATCCACAAATTTGGAATAATAGTGACTCTCTTCACGTTTTTCATGTAGTTTGATGTTACGTAAATATATTCATTTTACCAATATTTCGATACTATTTCATGTAGTATCACGATATGTGATTTGGCCTTCATATCTCAGATTTTCGCATAATATGGCATTTTAAGCAATTTTTCTTGCATTTTGTTTCATACTAAATAAACATCATCGAATTTAGCAATATTTTGACGTTTATCATCCCCTTTTCTTTTATGTGATTTAAACAAAATATCATCGAATTAGGCAATATTTTGCCGTTTTTCCACGTTTTTGTGAATTTTCAGTTTATTGGTATCAATTCATTAAATCGACGATAAAAATGATAAAAACACGTAATTGATTAGATAATAAACTTAAATACTTCACCTTTAATCATCTATTTGTTTCTCGTTGAAATACTGACTAAGATATTGAAAAGGGGAGAAGTTCGGTTTTTATTGCATATATCGACGATTCAGCCGGATTAGAGCGGTTTTACGTGTACATCTTCCGTCGGTAATATAAACGGAAAATCAGGAACATTTTAGTTAATTCTAATGAAAACACATTGATTTTTATCATTTGTATTGGAAACAACATTGTCATATGTCTTTTCTTGGATCTAAATAATACGAAACCTCGCTTTATGATTCGAAGTTAAAATCCACAAATTTGGAATAGTAGTGACTCTCTTCACGTTTTTCATGTAGTTTGATGTTACGTAAATATATTCATTTTACCAATAATTCGATACTATTTCATGTAGTATCACGATATGTGATTTGGCCTTCATATCTCAGATTTTCGCATAATATGGCATTTTAAGCAATTTTTCTTGCATTTTTTCATACTAAATAAACATCATCGAATTTAGCAATATTTTGACGTTTATCATCCCCTTTTCCTTTTTGTGATTTAAACAAAATATCATCGAATTAGGCAATATTTTGCCGTTTTTCCATGTTTTTGTGAATTTTCAGTTTATTGGTATTAATTCATTAAATATACGATAAAAATGATGCAAACACGTAATTGATTAGATAATAAACTTAAATACTTCACCTTTAATCATCTATTTGTTTCTCGTTGAAATACTGACTAAGATATTGAAAAGGGGAGAAGTTCGGTTTTTATTGCATACATCGACGTTTCAGCCGGAATAGAGCGGTTTTACGTGTACGTTTTCCATCGGTAATATAAACGAAAATTCAGGAACATTTTAGTTAATTCTAATAAAAACACATTGATTTTTATCATTTGTATTGGAAATATTATTGTCATATGTCTTTTCTTGGATCTAAATAATACGAAACCTCGCTCTATGATTCGAAGTTAAAATCCACAAATTTGGAATAATAGTGACTCTCTTCACTTTTTTCATGTAGTTTGATATTACGTAAATATATTCATTTTTACCAATATTTCAATACTATTTCATGTAGTATCACGATATGGGATTTGGCCTTCATATCTCTTTTTTTCGAATAATATTGCATTATAAGCAAGTTTTCTTGCATTTTGTTTTCATATTAAACATCATCGAATTTAGCAATATTTTGACGTTTATCATCCCCTTTTCCTTTATGTGATTTAAACAAAATATCATCGAATTAGGCAATATTTTGCCGTTTTTCCACGTTTTTGTGAATTTTCAGTTTATTGGTATTAATTCATTAAATATACGATAAAAATGATGCAAACACGTAATTGATTAGATAATAAACTTAAATACTTCACCTTTAATCATCTATTTGTTTCTCGTTGAAATACTGATTAAGATATTGAAAAGGGGAGAAGTTCGGTTTTTATTGCATATATCGACGATTCAGCCGGATTAGAGCGGTTTTACGTGTACATCTTCCGTCGGTAATATAAACGGAAAATCAGGAACATTTTAGTTAATTCTAATGAAAACACATTGATTTTTATCATTTGTATTGGAAACAACATTGTCATATGTCTTTTCTTGGATCTAAATAATACGAAACCCCGCTTTATGATTCGAAGTTAAAATCCACAAATTTGGAATAATAGTGACTCTCTTCACGTTTTTCATGTAGTTTGATGTTACGTAAATATATTCATTTTACCAATATTTCGATACTATTTCATGTAGTATCACGATATGTGATTTGGCCTTCATATCTCAGATTTTCGCATAATATGGCATTTTAAGCAATTTTTCTTGCATTTTGTTTCATACTAAATAAACATCATCGAATTTAGCAATATTTTGACGTTTATCATCCCCTTTTCTTTTATGTGATTTAAACAAAATATCATCGAATTAGGCAATATTTTGCCGTTTTTCCACGTTTTTGTGAATTTTCAGTTTATTGGTATCAATTCATTAAATCGACGATAAAAATGATAAAAACACGTAATTGATTAGATAATAAACTTAAATACTTCACCTTTAATCATCTATTTGTTTCTCGTTGAAATACTGACTAAGATATTGAAAAGGGGAGAAGTTCGGTTTTTATTGCATATATCGACGATTCAGCCGGATTAGAGCGGTTTTACGTGTACATCTTCCGTCGGTAATATAAACGGAAAATCAGGAACATTTTAGTTAATTCTAATGAAAACACATTGATTTTTATCATTTGTATTGGAAACAACATTGTCATATGTCTTTTCTTGGATCTAAATAATACGAAACCTCGCTTTATGATTCGAAGTTAAAATCCACAAATTTGGAATAGTAGTGACTCTCTTCACGTTTTTCATGTAGTTTGATGTTACGTAAATATATTCATTTTACCAATAATTCGATACTATTTCATGTAGTATCACGATATGTGATTTGGCCTTCATATCTCAGATTTTCGCATAATATGGCATTTTAAGCAATTTTTCTTGCATTTTTTTCATACTAAATAAACATCATCGAATTTAGCAATATTTTGACGTTTATCATCCCCTTTTCCTTTTTGTGATTTAAACAAAATATCATCGAATTAGGCAATATTTTGCCGTTTTTCCACGTTTTTGTGAATTTTCAGTTTATTGGTATTAATTCATTAAATATACGATAAAAATGATGCAAACACGTAATTGATTAGATAATAAACTTAAATACTTCACCTTTAATCATCTATTTGTTTCTCGTTGAAATACTGACTAAGATATTGAAAAGGGGAGAAGTTCGGTTTTTATTGCATACATCGACGTTTCAGCCGGAATAGAGCGGTTTTACGTGTACGTTTTCCATCGGTAATATAAACGAAAATTCAGGAACATTTTAGTTAATTCTAATAAAAACACATTGATTTTTATCATTTGTATTGGAAATATTATTGTCATATGTCTTTTCTTGGATCTAAATAATACGAAACCTCGCTCTATGATTCGAAGTTAAAATCCACAAATTTGGAATAATAGTGACTCTCTTCACTTTTTTCATGTAGTTTGATATTACGTAAATATATTCATTTTTACCAATATTTCAATACTATTTCATGTAGTATCACGATATGGGATTTGGCCTTCATATCTCTTTTTTTCGAATAATATTGCATTATAAGCAAGTTTTCTTGCATTTTGTTTTCATATTAAACATCATCGAATTTAGCAATATTTTGACGTTTATCATCCCCTTTTCCTTTATGTGATTTAAACAAAATATCATCGAATTAGGCAATATTTTGCCGTTTTTCCACGTTTTTGTGAATTTTCAGTTTATTGGTATTAATTCATTAAATATACGATAAAAATGATGCAAACACGTAATTGATTAGATAATAAACTTAAATACTTCACCTTTAATCATCTATTTGTTTCTCGTTGAAATACTGATTAAGATATTGAAAAGGGGAGAAGTTCGGTTTTTATTGCATATATCGACGATTCAGCCGGATTAGAGCGGTTTTACGTGTACATCTTCCGTCGGTAATATAAACGGAAAATCAGGAACATTTTAGTTAATTCTAATGAAAACACATTGATTTTTATCATTTGTATTGGAAACAACATTGTCATATGTCTTTTCTTGGATCTAAATAATACGAAACCCCGCTTTATGATTCGAAGTTAAAATCCACAAATTTGGAATAATAGTGACTCTCTTCACGTTTTTCATGTAGTTTGATGTTACGTAAATATATTCATTTTACCAATATTTCGATACTATTTCATGTAGTATCACGATATGTGATTTGGCCTTCATATCTCAGATTTTCGCATAATATGGCATTTTAAGCAATTTTTCTTGCTTTTTGTTTCATACTAAATAAACATCATCGAATTTAGCAATATTTTGACGTTTATCATCCCCTTTTCCTTTTTGTGATTTAAACAAAATATCATCGAATTAGGCAATATTTTGCCGTTTTTCCACGTTTTTGTGAATTTTCAGTTTATTGGTATTAATTCATTAAATATACGATAAAAATGATGCAAACACGTAATTGATTAGATAATAAACTTTAATACTTCACCTTTAATCATCTATTTGTTTCTCGTTGAAATACTGAGTAGGATATTGAAAAGGGGAGAAGTTCGGTTTTTATTGCATATATCGACGTTTCAGCCGGAATAGAGCGGTTTAACGTGTACATTTTCCATCGGTAATATAAACGGAAAATCAGGAACATTTTAGTTAATTCTAATAAAAACACATTGATTTTTATCATTTGTATTGGAAACAACATTGTCATATGTCTTTTCTTGGATCGAAATAATACGAAACCTCGCTCTATGATTCGAAGTTAAAATCCACAAATTTGTAATAATGGTGACTCTCTTCACGTTTTTCATGTAGTTTGATATTACGTAAATATATTCATTTTTACCAATATTTCGATACTATTTCATGTAGTATCACGATATGTGATTTGGCCTTCATATCTTATATTTTCGAATAATATTGCATTTTAAGCAAGTTTTCTTGCATTTTGTTTCATACTAAACATCATCGAATTTAGCAATATTTTGACGTTTATCATCCCCTTTTCTTTTATGTGATTTAAACAAAATATCATCGAATTAGGCAATATTTTGCCGTTTTTCCACGTTTTTGTGAATTTTCAGTTTATTGGTAATAATTCATTAAATATACGATAAAAATGATGCAAACACGTAATTGATTAGATAATAAACTTAAATACTTCACCTTTAATCATCTATTTGTTTCTCGTTGAAATACTGACTAAGATATTGAAAAGGGGAGAAGTTCGGTTTTTATTGCATACATCGACGTTTCAGCCGGAATAGAGCGGTTTTACGTGTACGTTTTCCATCGGTAATATAAACGAAAATTCAGGAACATTTTAGTTAATTCTAATGAAAACACATTGATTTTTATCATTTGTATTGGAAATATTATTGTCATATGTCTTTTCTTGGATCTAAATAATACGAAACCTCGCTCTATGATTCGAAGTTAAAATCCACAAATTTGGAATAATAGTGACTCTCTTCACTTTTTTCATGTAGTTTGATATTACGTAAATATATTAATTTTTACTAATATTTCAATACTATTTCATGTAGTATCACGATATGGGATTTGGCCTTCATATCTCATTTTTTCGAATAATATTGCATTATAAGCAAGTTTTCTTGCATTTTGTTTTCATATTAAACATCATCGAATTTAGCAATATTTTGACGTTTATCATCCCCTTTTCCTTTATGTGATTTAAACAAAATATCATCGAATTAGGCAATATTTTGCCGTTTTTCCACGTTTTTGTGAATTTTCAGTTTATTGGTATTAATTCATTAAATATACGATAAAAATGATGCAAACACGTAATTGATTAGATAATAAACTTAAATACTTCACCTTTAATCATCTATTTGTTTCTCGTTGAAATACTGATTAAGATATTGAAAAGGGAAGAAGTTCGGTTTTTATTGCATATATCGACGATTCAGCCGGATTAGAGCGGTTTTACGTGTACATCTTCCGTCGGTAATATAAACGGAAAATCAGGAACATTTTAGTTAATTCTAATGAAAACACATTGATTTTTATCATTTGTATTGGAAACAACATTGTCATATGTCTTTTCTTGGATCTAAATAATACGAAACCTCGCTTTATGATTCGAAGTTAAAATCCACAAATTTGGAATAGTAGTGACTCTCTTCACGTTTTTCATGTAGTTTGATGTTACGTAAATATATTCATTTTACCAATAATTCGATACTATTTCATGTAGTATCACGATATGTGATTTGGCCTTCATATCTCAGATTTTCGCATAATATGGCATTTTAAGCAAGTTTTCTTGCATTTTGTTTCATACTAAATAAACATCATCGAATTTAGCAATATTTTGACGTTTATCATCCCCTTTTCCTTTTTGTGATTTAAACAAAATATCATCGAATTAGGCAATATTTTGCCGTTTTTCCACGTTTTTGTGAATTTTCAGTTTATTGGTATTAATTCATTAAATATACGATAAAAATGATGCAAACACGTAATTGATTAGATAATAAATTTTAATACTTCACCTTTAATCATCTATTTGTTTCTCGTTGAAATACTGAGTAGGATATTGAAAAGGGGAGAAGTTCGGTTTTTATTGCATATATCGACGTTTCAGCCGGAATAGAGCGGTTTAACGTGTACATTTTCCATCGGTAATATAAACGGAAAATCAGGAACATTTTAGTTAATTCTAATAAAAACACATTGATTTTTATCATTTGTATTGGAAACAACATTGTCATATGTCTTTTCTTGGATCGAAATAATACGAAACCTCGCTCTATGATTCGAAGTTAAAATCCACAAATTTGTAATAATGGTGACTCTCTTCACGTTTTTCATGTAGTTTGATATTACGTAAATATATTCATTTTTACCAATATTTCGATACTATTTCATGTAGTATCACGATATGTGATTTGGCCTTCATATCTTATATTTTCGAATAATATTGCATTTTAAGCAAGTTTTCTTGCATTTTGTTTCATACTAAACATCATCGAATTTAGCAATATTTTGACGTTTATCATCCCCTTTTCTTTTATGTGATTTAAACAAAATATCATCGAATTAGGCAATATTTTGCCGTTTTTCCACGTTTTTGTGAATTTTCAGTTTATTGGTAATAATTCATTAAATATACGATAAAAATGATGCAAACACGTAATTGATTAGATAATAAACTTAAATACTTCACCTTTAATCATCTATTTGTTTCTCGTTGAAATACTGACTAAGATATTGAAAAGGGGAGAAGTTCGGTTTTTATTGCATACATCGACGTTTCAGCCGGAATAGAGCGGTTTTACGTGTACGTTTTCCATCGGTAATATAAACGAAAATTCAGGAACATTTTAGTTAATTCTAATGAAAACACATTGATTTTTATCATTTGTATTGGAAATATTATTGTCATATGTCTTTTCCTGGATCTAAATAATACGAAACCTCGCTCTATGATTCGAAGTTAAAATCCACAAATTTGGAATAATAGTGACTCTCTTCACTTTTTTCATGTAGTTTGATATTACGTAAATATATTCATTTTTACCAATATTTCAATACTATTTCATGTAGTATCACGATATGGGATTTGGCCTTCATATCTCATTTTTTCGAATAATATTGCATTATAAGCAAGTTTTCTTGCATTTTGTTTTCATATTAAACATCATCGAATTTAGCAATATTTTGACGTTTATCATCCCCTTTTCCTTTATGTGATTTAAACGAAATATCATCGAATTAGGCAATATTTTGCCGTTTTTCCACGTTTTTGTGAATTTTCAGTTTATTGGTATTAATTCATTAAATATACGATAAAAATGATGCAAACACGTAATTGATTAGATAATAAACTTAAATACTTCACCTTTAATCATCTATTTGTTTCTCGTTGAAATACTGAGTAGGATATTGAAAAGGGGAGAAGTTCGGTTTTTATTGCATATATCGACGTTTCAGCCGGAATAGAGCGGTTTAACGTGTACATTTTCCATCGGTAATATAAACGGAAAATCAGGAACATTTTAGTTAATTCTAATAAAAACACATTGATTTTTATCATTTGTATTGGAAACAACATTGTCATATGTCTTTTCTTGGATCGAAATAATACGAAACCTCGCTCTATGATTCGAAGTTAAAATCCACAAATTTGTAATAATGGTGACTCTCTTCACGTTTTTCATGTAGTTTGATATTACGTAAATATATTCATTTTTACCAATATTTCGATACTATTTCATGTAGTATCACGATATGTGATTTGGCCTTCATATCTTATATTTTCGAATAATATTGCATTTTAAGCAAGTTTTCTTGCATTTTGTTTCATACTAAACATCATCGAATTTAGCAATATTTTGACGTTTATCATCCCCTTTTCTTTTATGTGATTTAAACAAAATATCATCGAATTAGGCAATATTTTGCCGTTTTTCCACGTTTTTGTGAATTTTCAGTTTATTGGTAATAATTCATTAAATATACGATAAAAATGATGCAAACACGTAATTGATTAGATAATAAACTTAAATACTTCACCTTTAATCATCTATTTGTTTCTCGTTGAAATACTGACTAAGATATTGAAAAGGGGAGAAGTTCGGTTTTTATTGCATACATCGACGTTTCAGCCGGAATAGAGCGGTTTTACGTGTACGTTTTCCATCGGTAATATAAACGAAAATTCAGGAACATTTTAGTTAATTCTAATGAAAACACATTGATTTTTATCATTTGTATTGGAATTATTATTGTCATATATCTTTTCTTGGATCTAAATAATACGAAACCTCGCTCTATGATTCGAAGTTAAAATCCACAAATTTGGAATAATAGTGACTCTCTTCACTTTTTTCATGTAGTTTGATATTACGTAAATATATTCATTTTTACCAATATTTCAATACTATTTCATGTAGTATCACGATATGGGATTTGGCCTTCATATCTTATTTTTTCGAATAATATTGCATTATAAGCAAGTTTTCTTGCATTTTGTTTTCATATTAAACATCATCGAATTTAGCAATATTTTGACGTTTATCATCCCCTTTTCCTTTATGTGATTTAAACAAAATATCATCGAATTAGGCAATATTTTGCCGTTTTTCCACGTTTTTGTGAATTTTCAGTTTATTGGTATTAATTCATTAAATATACGATAAAAATGATGCAAACACGTAATTGATTAGATAATAAACTTAAATACTTCACCTTTAATCATCTATTTGTTTCTCGTTGAAATACTGATTAAGATATTGAAAAGGGGAGAAGTTCGGTTTTTATTGCATATATCGACGATTCAGCCGGATTAGAGCGGTTTTACGTGTACATCTTCCGTCGGTAATATAAACGGAAAATCAGGAACATTTTAGTTATTTCTAATGAAAACACATTGATTTTTATCATTTGTATTGGAAACAACATTGTCATATGTCTTTTCTTGGATCTAAATAATACGAAACCCCGCTTTATGATTCGAAGTTAAAATCCACAAATTTGGAATAATAGTGACTCTCTTCACGTTTTTCATGTAGTTTGATGTTACGTAAATATATTCATTTTACCAATATTTCGATACTATTTCATGTAGTATCACGATATGTGATTTGGCCTTCATATCTCAGATTTTCGCATAATATGGCATTTTAAGCAATTTTTCTTGCATTTTGTTTCATACTAAATAAACATCATCGAATTTAGCAATATTTTGACGTTTATCATCCCCTTTTCTTTTATGTGATTTAAACAAAATATCATCAAATTAGGCAATATTTTGCCGTTTTTCCACGTTTTTGTGAATTTTCAGTTTATTGGTATCAATTCATTAAATCGACGATAAAAATGATAAAAACACGTAATTGATTAGATAATAAACTTAAATACTTCACCTTTAATCATCTATTTGTTTCTCGTTGAAATACTGACTAAGATATTGAAAAGGGGAGAAGTTCGGTTTTTAATGCATATATCGACGATTCAGCCGGATTAGAGCGGTTTTACGTGTACATCTTCCGTCGGTAATATAAACGGAAAATCAGGAACATTTTAGTTAATTCTAATGAAAACACATTGATTTTTATCATTTGTATTGGAAACAACATTGTCATATGTCTTTTCTTGGATCTAAATAATACGAAACCTCGCTTTATGATTCGAAGTTAAAATCCACAAATTTGGAATAGTAGTGACTCTCTTCACGTTTTTCATGTAGTTTGATGTTACGTAAATATATTCATTTTACCAATAATTCGATACTATTTCATGTAGTATCACGATATGTGATTTGGCCTTCATATCTCAGATTTTCGCATAATGTGGCATTTTAAGCAATTTTTCTTGCATTTTGTTTCATACTAAATAAACATCATCGAATTTAGCAATATTTTGACGTTTATCATCCCCTTTTCCTTTTTGTGATTTAAACAAAATATCATCGAATTAGGCAATATTTTGCCGTTTTTCCACGTTTTTGTGAATTTTCAGTTTATTGGTATTAATTCATTAAATATACGATAAAAATGATGCAAACACGTAATTGATTAGATAATAAATTTTAATACTTCACCTTTAATCATCTATTTGTTTCTCGTTGAAATACTGAGTAGGATATTGAAAAGGGGAGAAGTTCGGTTTTTATTGCATATATCGACGTTTCAGCCGGAATAGAGCGGTTTAACGTGTACATTTTCCATCGGTAATATAAACGGAAAATCAGGAACATTTTAGTTAATTCTAATAAAAACACATTGATTTTTATCATTTGTATTGGAAACAACATTGTCATATGTCTTTTCTTGGATCGAAATAAAACGAAACCTCGTTCTATGATTCGAAGTTAAAATCCACAAATTTGTAATAATGGTGACTCTCTTCACGTTTTTCATGTAGTTTGATATTACGTAAATATATTCATTTTTACCAATATTTCGATACTATTTCATGTAGTATCACGATATGTGATTTGGCCTTCATATCTTATATTTTCGAATAATATTGCATTTTAAGCAAGTTTTCTTGCATTTTGTTTCATACTAAACATCATCGAATTTAGCAATATTTTGACGTTTATCATCCCCTTTTCTTTTATGTGATTTAAACAAAATATCATCGAATTAGGCAATATTTTGCCGTTTTTCCACGTTTTTGTGAATTTTCAGTTTATTGGTAATAATTCATTAAATATACGATAAAAATGATGCAAACACGTAATTGATTAGATAATAAACTTAAATACTTCACCTTTAATCATCTATTTGTTTCTCGTTGAAATACTGACTAAGATATTGAAAAGGGGAGAAGTTCGGTTTTTATTGCATACATCGACGTTTCAGCCGGAATAGAGCGGTTTTACGTGTACGTTTTCCATCGGTAATATAAACGAAAATTCAGGAACATTTTAGTTAATTCTAATGAAAACACATTGATTTTTATCATTTGTATTGGAAATATTATTGTCATATGTCTTTTCTTGGATCTAAATAATACGAAACCTCGCTCTATGATTCGAAGTTAAAATCCACAAATTTGGAATAATAGTGACTCTCTTCACTTTTTTCATGTAGTTTGATATTACGTAAATATATTAATTTTTACCAATATTTCAATACTATTTCATGTAGTATCACGATATGGGATTTGGCCTTCATATCTCATTTTTTCGAATAATATTGCATTATAAGCAAGTTTTCTTGCATTTTGTTTTCATATTAAACATCATCGAATTTAGCAATATTTTGACGTTTATCATCCCCTTTTCCTTTATGTGATTTAAACAAAATATCATCGAATTAGGCAATATTTTGCCGTTTTTCCACGTTTTTGTGAATTTTCAGTTTATTGGTATTAATTCATTAAATATACGATAAAAATGATGCAAACACGTAATTGATTAGATAATAAACTTAAATACTTCACCTTTAATCATCTATTTGTTTCTCGTTGAAATACTGATTAAGATATTGAAAAGGGGAGAAGTTCGGTTTTTATTGCATATATCGACGATTCAGCCGGATTAGAGCGGTTTTACGTGTACATCTTCCGTCGGTAATATAAACGGAAAATCAGGAACATTTTAGTTAATTCTAATGAAAACACATTGATTTTTATCATTTGTATTGGAAACAACATTGTCATATGTCTTTTCTTGGATCTAAATAATACGAAACCCCGCTTTATGATTCGAAGTTAAAATCCACAAATTTGGAATAATAGTGACTCTCTTCACGTTTTTCATGTAGTTTGATGTTACGTAAATATATTCATTTTACCAATATTTCGATACTATTTCATGTAGTATCACGATATGTGATTTGGCCTTCATATCTCAGATTTTCGCATAATATGGCATTTTAAGCAATTTTTCTTGCATTTTGTTTCATACTAAATAAACATCATCGAATTTAGCAATATTTTGACGTTTATCATCCCCTTTTCTTTTATGTGATTTAAACAAAATATCATCGAATTAGGCAATATTTTGCCGTTTTTCCACGTTTTTGTGAATTTTCAGTTTATTGGTATTAATTCATTAAATCGACGATAAAAATGATAAAAACACGTAATTGATTAGATAATAAACTTAAATACTTCACCTTTAATCATCTATTTGTTTCTCGTTGAAATACTGACTAAGATATTGAAAAGGGGAGAAGTTCGGTTTTTATTGCATATATCGACGATTCAGCCGGATTAGAGCGGTTTTACGTGTACATCTTCCGTCGGTAATATAAACGGAAAATCAGGAACATTTTAGTTAATTCTAATGAAAACACATTGATTTTTATCATTTGTATTGGAAACAACATTGTCATATGTCTTTTCTTGGATCTAAATAATACGAAACCTCGCTTTATGATTCGAAGTTAAAATCCACAAATTTGGAATAGTAGTGACTCTCTTCACGTTTTTCATGTAGTTTGATGTTACATAAATATATTCATTTTACCAATAATTCGATACTATTTCATGTAGTATCACGATATGTGATTTGGCCTTCATATCTCAGATTTTCGCATAATATGGCATTTTAAGCAATTTTTCTTGCTTTTTGTTTCATACTAAATAAACATCATCGAATTTAGCAATATTTTGACGTTTATCATCCCCTTTTCCTTTTTGTGATTTAAACAAAATATCATCGAATTAGGCAATATTTTGCCGTTTTTCCACGTTTTTGTGAATTTTCAGTTTATTGGTATTAATTCATTAAATATACGATAAAAATGATGCAAACACGTAATTGATTAGATAATAAACTTTAATACTTCACCTTTAATCATCTATTTGTTTCTCGTTAAAATACTGAGTAGGATATTGAAAAGGGGAGAAGTTCGGTTTTTATTGCATACATCGACGTTTCAGCCGGAATAGAGCGGTTTTACGTGTACGTTTTCCATCGGTAATATAAACGAAAATTCACGAACATTTTAGTTAATTCTAATGAAAACACATTGATTTTTATCATTTGTATTGGAAATATTATTGTCATATGTCTTTTCTTGGATCTAAATAATACGAAACCTCGCTCTATGATTCGAAGTTAAAATCCACAAATTTTGAATAATAGTGACTCTCTTCACTTTTTTCATGTAGTTTGATATTACGTAAATATATTCATTTTTACCAATATTTCAATACTATTTCATGTAGTATCACGATATGGGATTTGGCCTTCATATCTCATTTTTTCGAATAATATTGCATTATAAGCAAGTTTTCTTGCATTTTGTTTTCATATTAAACATCATCGAATTTAACAATATTTTGACGTTTATCATCCCCTTTTCCTTTATGTGATTTAAACAAAATATCATCGAATTAGGCAATATTTTGCCGTTTTTCCACGTTTTTGTGAATTTTCAGTTTATTAGTATTAATTCATTAAATATACGATAAAAATGATGCAAACACGTAATTGATTAGATAATAAACTTAAATACTTCACCTTTAATCATCTATTTGTTTCTCGTTGAAATACTGATTAAGATATTGAAAAGGGGAGAAGTTCGGTTTTTATTGCATATATCGACGATTCAGCCGGATTAGAGCGGTTTTACGTGTACATCTTCCGTCGGTAATATAAACGGAAAATCAGGAACATTTTAGTTAATTCTAATGAAAACACATTGATTTTTATCATTTGTATTGGAAACAACATTGTCATATGTCTTTTCTTGGATCTAAATAATACGAAACCCCGCTTTATGATTCGAAGTTAAAATCCACAAATTTGGAATAATAGTGACTCTCTTCACGTTTTTCATGTAGTTTGATGTTACGTAAATATATTCATTTTACCAATATTTCGATACTATTTCATGTAGTATCACGATATGTGATTTGGCCTTCATATCTCAGATTTTCGCATAATATTGCATTTTAAGCAAGCTTTCTTGCATTTCGTTTCGTACTAAACATCATCGAATTTAGCAATATTTTGACGTTTATCATCCCCTTTTCTTTTAAGTGATTTAAACAAAATATTATCGAATTAGGCAATATTTTGCCGTTTTTCCACGTTTTTGTGAATTTTCAGTTTATTGGTATTAATTCATTAAATATACGATAAAAATGATGCAAACACGTAATTGATTAGATAATAAACTTAAATACTTCACCTTTAATCATCTATTTGTTTCTCGTTGAAATACTGACTAAGATATTGAAAAGGGGAGAAGTTCGGTTTTTACTGCGTATATCGACGATTCAGCCGGATTGGAGCGGTTTTACGTGTACATGTTCCGTCGGTAATATAAACGGAAAATCAGGAACATTTTAGTTAATTCTAATGAAAACACATTGATTTTTATCATTTGTATTAGAAACAACATTGTCATATGTCTTTTCTTGGATATAAATAATACGAAACCTCGCTTTATGATTCGAAGTTAAAATCCACAAATTTGGAATAGTAGTGACTCTCTTCACGTTTTTCATGTAGTTTGATGTTACGTAAATATATTCATTTTACCAATATTTCGATACTATTTCATGTAGTATCACGATATGTGATTTGGCCTTCATATCTCAGATTTTCGCATAAATGGCATTTTAAGCAATTTTCCTTGCATTTTGTTTCATACTAAATAAACATCATCGAATTTAGCAATATTTTGACGTTTATCATCCCCTTTCCTTTTTGTGATTTAAACAAAATATCATCGAATTAGGCAATATTTTGCAGTTTTTCCACGTTTTTGTGAATTTTCAGTTTATTGGTATTAATTCATTAAATATACGATAAAAATGATGCAAACACGTAATTGATTAGATAATAAACTTAAATACTTCACCTTTAATCATCTATTTGTTTCTCGTTAAAATACTGAGTAGGATATTGAAAAGGGGAGAAGTTCGGTTTTTATTGCATATATCGACGTTTCAGCCGGAATAGAGCGGTTTAACGTTTACATTTTCCATCGGTAATATAAACGGAAAATCAGGAACATTTTAGTTAATTCTAATAAAAAAACATTGATTTTTATCATTTGTATTGGAAACAACATTGTCATATGTCTTTACTTGGATCTAAATAATACGAAACCTCGCTCTATGATTCGAAGTTAAAATCCACAAATTTGTAATAATGGTGACTCTCTTCACGTTTTTCATGTAGTTTGATATTACGTAAATATATTCATTTTTACCAATATTTCGATACTATTTCATGTAGTATCACGACATGTGATTTGGCCTTCATATCTTATATTTTCGACTAATATTGCATTTTAAGCAAGTTTTCTTGCATTTTGTTTCATACTAAACATCATCGAATTTAGCAATATTTTGACGTTTATCATCCCCTTTTCTTTTATGTGATTTAAACAAAATATCATCGAATTAGGCAATATTTTGCCGTTTTTCCACGTTTTTGTGAATTTTCAGTTTATTGGTATTAATTCATTAAATATACGATAAAAATGATGCAAACACGTAATTGATTAGATAATAAACTTAAATACTTCACCTTTAATCATCTATTTGTTTCTCGTTGAAATACTGATTAAGATATTGAAAAGGGGAGAAGTTCGGTTTTTATTGCATATATCGACGATTCAGCCGGATTAGAGCGGTTTTACGTGTACATCTTCCGTCGGTAATATAAACGGAAAATCAGGAACATTTTAGTTAATTCTAATGAAACACATTGATTTTTATCATTTGTATTGGAAACAACATTGTCATATGTCTTTTCTTGGATCTAAATAATACGAAACCCCGCTTTATGATTCGAAGTTAAAATCCACAAATTTGGAATAATAGTGACTCTTCACGTTTTTCATGTAGTTTGATGTTACGTAAATATATTCATTTTACCAATATTTCGATACTATTTCATGTAGTATCACGATATGTGATTTGGCCTTCATATCTCAGATTTTCGCATAATATGGCATTTTAAGCAATTTTTCTTGCATTTTGTTTCATACTAAATAAACATCATCGAAATTAGCAATATTTTGACGTTTATCATCCCCTTTTCCTTTTTGTGATTTAAACAAAATATCATCGAATTAGGCAATATTTTGCCGTTTTTCCACGTTTTTGTGAATTTTCAGTTTATTGGTATTAATTCATTAAATATACGATAAAAATGATGCAAACACGTAATTGATTAGATAATAAACTTAAATACTTCACCTTTAATCATCTATTTGTTTCTCGTTGAAATACTGAGTAGGATATTGAAAAGGGGAGAAGTTCGGTTTTTATTGCATATATCGACGTTTCAGCCGGAATAGAGCGGTTTAACGTGTACATTTTCCATCGGTAATATAAACGGAAAATCAGGAACATTTTAGTTAATTCTAATAAAAACACATTGATTTTTATCATTTGTATTGGAAACAACATTGTCATATGTCTTTTCTTGGATCGAAATAATACGAAACCTCGCTCTATGATTCGAAGTTAAAATCCACAAATTTGTAATAATGGTGACTCTCTTCACGTTTTTCATGTAGTTTGATATTACGTAAATATATTCATTTTTACCAATATTTCGATACTATTTCATGTAGTATCACGATATGTGATTTGGCCTTCATATCTTATATTTTCGAATAATATTGCATTTTAAGCAAGTTTTCTTGCATTTTGTTTCATACTAAACATCATCGAATTTAGCAATATTTTGACGTTTATCATCCCCTTTTCTTTTATGTGATTTAAACAAAATATCATCAAATTAGGCAATATTTTGCCGTTTTTCCACGTTTTTGTGAATTTTCAGTTTATTGGTATTAATTCATTATATATACGATAAAAATGATGCAAACACGTAATTGATTAGATAATAAACTTAAATACTTCACCTTTAATCATCTATTTGTTTCTCGTTGAAATACTGACTAAGATATTGAAAAGGGGAGAAGTTCGGTTTTTATTGCATATATCGACGATTCAGCCGGATTAGAGCGGTTTTACGTGTACATCTTCCGTCGGTAATATAAACGGAAAATCAGGAACATTTTAGTTAATTCTAATGAAAACACATTGATTTTTATCATTTGTATTGGAAACAACATTGTCATATGTCTTTTCTTGGATCTAAATAATAGGAAACCTCGCTTTATGATTCGAAGTTAAAATCCACAAATTTGGAATAGTAGTGACTCTCTTCACGTTTTTCATGTAGTTTGATGTTACGTAAATATATTCATTTTACCAATATTTCGATACTATTTCATGTAGTATCACGATATGTGATTTGGCCTTCATATCTCAGATTTTCGCATAATATGGCATTTTAAGCAATTTTTCTTGCATTTTGTTTCATACTAAATAAACATCATCGAATTTAGCAATATTTTGACGTATATCATCCCCTTTTCCTTTTTGTGATTTAAACAAAATATCATCGAATTAGGCAATATTTTCCCGTTTTTCCACGTTTTTGTGAATTTTCAGTTTATTGGTATTAATTCATTAAATATACGATAAAAATGATGCAAACACGTAATTGATTAGATAATAAACTTAAATACTTCACCTTTAATCATCTATTTGTTTCTCGTTGAAATACTGAGTAGGATATTGAAAAGGGGAGAAGTTCGGTTTTTATTGCATATATCGACGTTTCAGCCGGAATAGAGCGGTTTAACGTGTACATTTTCCATCGGTAATATAAACGGAAAATCAGGAACATTTTAGTTAATTCTAATAAAAACACATTGATTTTTATCATTTGTATTGGAAACAACATTGTCATATGTCTTTTCTTGGATCGAAATAATACGAAACCTCGCTCTATGATTCGAAGTTAAAATCCACAAATTTGTAATAATGGTGACTCTCTTCACGTTTTTCATGTAGTTTGATATTACGTAAATATATTCATTTTTACCAATATTTCGATACTATTTCATGTAGTATCACGATATGTGATTTGGCCTTCATATCTTATATTTTCGAATAATATTGCATTTTAAGCAAGTTTTCTTGCATTTTGTTTCATACTAAACATCATCGAATTTAGCAATATTTTGACGTTTATCATCCCCTTTTCTTTTATGTAATTTAAACAAAATATCATCGAATTAGGTAATATTTTGCCGTTTTTCCACGTTTTTGTGAATTTTCAGTTTATTGGTATTAATTCATTAAATATACGATAAAAATGATGCAAACACGTAATTGATTAGATAATAAACTTAAATACTTCACCTTTAATCATCTATTTGTTTCTCGTTGAAATACTGACTAAGATATTGAAAAGGGGAGAAGTTCGGTTTTTATTGCATATATCGACGATTCAGCCGGATTAGAGCGGTTTTACGTGTACATCTTCCGTCGGTAATATAAACGGAAAATCAGGAACATTTTAGTTAATTCTAATGAAAACACATTGATTTTTATCATTTGTATTGGAAACAACATTGTCATATGTCTTTTCTTGGATCTAAATAATAGGAAACCTCGCTTTATGATTCGAAGTTAAAATCCACAAATTTGGAATAGTAGTGACTCTCTTCACGTTTCTCATGTAGTTTGATGTTACGTAAATATATTCATTTTACCAATATTTCGATACTATTTCATGTAGTATCACGATATGTGATTTGGCCTTCATATCTCAGATTTTCGCATAATATGGCATTTTAAGCAATTTTTCTTGCATTTTGTTTCATACTAAATAAACATCATCGAATATAGCAATATTTTGACGTATATCATCCCCTTTTCCTTTTTGTGATTTAAACAAAATATCATCGAATTAGGCAATATTTTCCCGTTTTTCCACGTTTTTGTGAATTTTCAGTTTATTGGTATTAATTCATTAAATATACGATAAAAATGATGCAAACACGTAATTGATTAGATAATAAACTTAAATACTTCACCTTTAATCATCTATTTGTTTCTCGTTGAAATACTGAGTAGGATATTGAAAAGGGGAGAAGTTCGGTTTTTATTGCATATATCGACGTTTCAGCCGGAATAGAGCGGTTTAACGTGTACATTTTCCATCGGTAATATAAACGGAAAATCAGGAACATTTTAGTTAATTCTAATAAAAACACATTGATTTTTATCATTTGTATTGGAAACAACATTGTCATATGTCTTTTCTTGGATCGAAATAATACGAAACCTCGCTCTATGATTCGAAGTTAAAATCCACAAATTTGTAATAATGGTGACTCTCTTCACGTTTTTCATGTAGTTTGATATTACGTAAATATATTCATTTTTACCAATATTTCGATACTATTTCATGTAGTATCACGATATGTGATTTGGCCTTCATATCTTATATTTTCGAATAATATTGCATTTTAAGCAAGTTTTCTTGCATTTTGTTTCATACTAAACATCATCGAATTTAGCAATATTTTGACGTTTATCATCCCCTTTTCTTTTATGTGATTTAAACAAAATATCATCGAATTAGGCAATATTTTGCCGTTTTTCCACGTTTTTGTGAATTTTCAGTTTATTGGTATTAATTCATTAAATATACGATAAAAATGATGCAAACACGTAATTGATTAGATAATAAACTTAAATACTTCACCTTTAATCATCTATTTGTTTCTCGTTGAAATACTGACTAAGATATTGAAAAGGGGAGAAGTTCGGTTTTTATTGCATATATCGACGATTCAGCCGGATTAGAGCGGTTTTACGTGTACATCTTCCGTCGGTAATATAAACGGAAAATCAGGAACATTTTAGTTAATTCTAATGAAAACACATTGATTTTTATCATTTGTATTGGAAACAACATTGTCATATGTCTTTTCTTGGATCTAAATAATAGGAAACCTCGCTTTATGATTCGAAGTTAAAATCCACAAATTTGGAATAGTAGTGACTCTCTTCACGTTTTTCATGTAGTTTGATGTTACGTAAATATATTCATTTTACCAATATTTCGATACTATTTCATGTAGTATCACGATATGTGATTTGGCCTTCATATCTCAGATTTTCGCATAATATGGCATTTTAAGCAATTTTTCTTGCATTTTGTTTCATACTAAATAAACATCATCGAATTTAGCAATATTTTGACGTTTATCATCCCCTTTTCCTTTTTGTGATTTAAACAAAATATCATCGAATTAGGCAATATTTTGCCGTTTTTCCACGTTTTTGTGAATTTTCAGTTTATTGGTAATAATTCATTAAATATACGATAAAAATGATGCAAACACGTAATTGATTAGATAATAAACTTAAATACTTCACCTTTAATCATCTATTTGTTTCTCGTTGAAATACTGACTAAGATATTGAAAAGGGGAGAAGTTCGGTTTTTATTGCATACATCGACGTTTCAGCCGGAATAGAGCGGTTTTACGTGTACGTTTTCCATCGGTAATATAAACGAAAATTCAGGAACATTTTAGTTAATTCTAATGAAAACACATTGATTTTTATCATTTGTATTGGAAATATTATTGTCATATGTCTTTTCTTGGATCTAAATAATACGAAACCTCGCTCTATGATTCGAAGTTAAAATCCACAAATTTGGAATAATAGTGACTCTCTTCACTTTTTTCATGTAGTTTGATATTACGTAAATATATTCATTTTTACCAATATTTCAATACTATTTCATGTAGTATCACGATATGGGATTTGGCCTTCATATCTCATTTTTTCGAATAATATTGCATTATAAGCAAGTTTTCTTGCATTTTGTTTTCATATTAAACATCATCGAATTTAACAATATTTTGACGTTTATCATCCCCTTTTCCTTTATGTGATTTAAACAAAATATCATCGAATTAGGCAATATTTTGCCGTTTTTCCACGTTTTTGTGAATTTTCAGTTTATTGGTATTAATTCATTAAATATACGATAAAAATGATGCAAACACGTAATTGATTAGATAATAAACTTAAATACTTCACCTTTAATCATCTATTTGTTTCTCGTTGAAATACTGATTAAGATATTGAAAAGGGGAGAAGTTCGGTTTTTATTGCATATATCGACGATTCAGCCGGATTAGAGCGGTTTTACGTGTACATCTTCCGTCGGTAATATAAACGGAAAATCAGGAACATTTTAGTTAATTCTAATGAAAACACATTGATTTTTATCATTTGTATTGGAAACAACATTGTCATATGTCTTTTCTTCGATCTAAATAATACGAAACCCCGCTTTATGATTCGAAGTTAAAATCCACAAATTTGGAATAATAGTGACTCTCTTCACGTTTTTCATGTAGTTTGATGTTACGTAAATATATTCATTTTACCAATATTTCGATACTATTTCATGTAGTATCACGATATGTGATTTGGCCTTCATATCTCAGATTTTCGCATAATATTGCATTTTAAGCAAGCTTTCTTGCATTTCGTTTCGTACTAAACATCATCGAATTTAGCAATATTTTGACGTTTATCATCCCCTTTTCTTTTATGTGATTTAAACAAAATATTATCGAATTAGGCAATATTTTGCCGTTTTTCCACGTTTTTGTGAATTTTCAGTTTATTGGTATTAATTCATTAAATATACGATAAAAATGATGCAAACACGTAATTGATTAGATAATAAACTTAAATACTTCACCTTTAATCATCTATTTGTTTCTCGTTGAAATACTGACTAAGATATTGAAAAGGGGAGAAGTTCGGTTTTTACTGCGTATATCGACGATTCAGCCGGATTAGAGCGGTTTTACGTGTACATCTTCCGTCGGTAATATAAACGGAAAATCAGGAACATTTTAGTTAATTCTAATGAAAACACATTGATTTTTATCATTTGTATTAGAAACAACATTGTCATATGTCTTTTCTTGGATATAAATAATACGAAACCTCGCTTTATGATTCGAAGTTAAAATCCACAAATTTGGAATAGTAGTGACTCTCTTCACGTTTTTCATGTAGTTTGATGTTACGTAAATATATTCATTTTACCAATATTTCGATACTATTTCATGTAGTATCACGATATGTGATTTGGCCTTCATATGTCAGATTTTCGCATAAATGGCATTTTAAGCAATTTTCCTTGCATTTTGTTTCATACTAAATAAACATCATCGAATTTAGCAATATTTTGACATTTATCATCCCCTTTCTTTTTTGTGATTTAAACAAAATATCATCGAATTAGGCAATATTTTGCAGTTTTTCCACGTTTTTGTGAATTTTCAGTTTATTGGTATTAATTCATTAAATATACGATAAAAATGATGCAAACACGTAGTTGATTAGATAATAAACTTAAATACTTCACCTTTAATCATCTATTTGTTTCTCGTTAAAATACTGAGTAGGATATTGAAAAGGGGAGAAGTTCGGTTTTTATTGCATATATCGACGTTTCAGCCGGAATAGAGCGGTTTAACGTTTACATTTTCCATCGGTAATATAAACGGAAAATCAGGAACATTTTAGTTAATTCTAATAAAAACACATTGATTTTTATCATTTGTATTGGAAACAACATTGTCATATGTCTTTACTTGGATCTAAATAATACGAAACCTCGCTCTATGATTCGAAGTTAAAATCCACAAATTTGTAATAATGGTGACTCTCTTCACGTTTTTCATGTAGTTTGATATTACGTAAATATATTCATTTTTACCAATATTTCGATACTATTTCATGTAGTATCACGACATGTGATTTGGCCTTCATATCTTATATTTTCGACAAATATTGCATTTTAAGCAAGTTTTCTTGCATTTTGTTTCATACTAAACATCATCGAATTTAGCAATATTTTGACGTTTATCATCCCCTTTTCTTTTATGTGATTTAAACAAAATATCATCGAATTAGGCAATATTTTGCCGTTTTTCCACGTTTTTGTGAATTTTCAGTTTATTGGTATTAATTCATTAAATATACGATAAAAATGATGCAAACACGTAATTGATTAGATAATAAACTTAAATACTTCACCTTTAATCATCTATTTGTTTCTCGTTGAAATACTGATTAAGATATTGAAAAGGGGAGAAGTTCGGTTTTTATTGCATATATCGACGATTCAGCCGGATTAGAGCGGTTTTACGTGTACATCTTCCGTCGGTAATATAAACGGAAAATCAGGAACATTTTAGTTAATTCTAATGAAACACATTGATTTTTATCATTTGTATTGGAAACAACATTGTCATATGTCTTTTCTTGGATCTAAATAATACGAAACCCCGCTTTATGATTCGAAGTTAAAATCCACAAATTTGGAATAATAGTGACTCTTCACGTTTTTCATGTAGTTTGATGTTACGTAAATATATTCATTTTACCAATATTTCGATACTATTTCATGTAGTATCACGATATGTGATTTGGCCTTCATATCTCAGATTTTCGCATAATATGGCATTTTAAGCAATTTTTCTTGCATTTTGTTTCATACTAAATAAACATCATCGAAATTAGCAATATTTTGACGTTTATCATCCCCTTTTCCTTTTTGTGATTTAAACAAAATATCATCGAATTAGGCAATATTTTGCCGTTTTTCCACGTTTTTGTGAATTTTCAGTTTATTGGTATTAATTCATTAAATATACGATAAAAATGATGCAAACACGTAATTGATTAGATAATAAACTTAAATACTTCACCTTTAATCATCTATTTGTTTCTCGTTGAAATACTGAGTAGGATATTGAAAAGGGGAGAAGTTCGGTTTTTATTGCATATATCGACGTTTCAGCCGGAATAGAGCGGTTTAACGTTTACATTTTCCATCGGTAATATAAACGGAAAATCAGGAACATTTTAGTTAATTCTAATAAAAACACATTGATTTTTATCATTTGTATTGGAAACAACATTGTCATATGTCTTTTCTTGGATCTAAATAATACGAAACCCCGCTTTATGATTCGAAGTTAAAATCCACAAATTTGGAATAATAGTGACTCTTCACGTTTTTCATGTAGTTTGATGTTACGTAAATATATTCATTTTACCAATATTTCGATACTATTTCATGTAGTATCACGATATGTGATTTGGCCTTCATATCTCAGATTTTCGCATAATATGGCATTTTAAGCAATTTTTCTTGCATTTTGTTTCATACTAAATAAACATCATCGAAATTAGCAATATTTTGACGTTTATCATCCCCTTTTCCTTTTTGTGATTTAAACAAAATATCATCGAATTAGGCAATATTTTGCCGTTTTTCCACGTTTTTGTGAATTTTCAGTTTATTGGTATTAATTCATTAAATATACGATAAAAATGATGCAAACACGTAATTGATTAGATAATAAACTTAAATACTTCACCTTTAATCATCTATTTGTTTCTCGTTGAAATACTGAGTAGGATATTGAAAAGGGGAGAAGTTCGGTTTTTATTGCATATATCGACGTTTCAGCCGGAATAGAGCGGTTTAACGTGTACATTTTCCATCGGTAATATAAACGGAAAATCAGGAACATTTTAGTTAATTCTAATAAAAACACATTGATTTTTATCATTTGTATTGGAAACAACATTGTCATATGTCTTTTCTTGGATCGAAATAATACGAAACCTCGCTCTATGATTCGAAGTTAAAATCCACAAATTTGTAATAATGGTGACTCTCTTCACGTTTTTCATGTAGTTTGATATTACGTAAATATATTCATTTTTACCAATATTTCGATACTATTTCATGTAGTATCACGATATGTGATTTGGCCTTCATATCTTATATTTTCGAATAATATTGCATTTTAAGCAAGTTTTCTTGCATTTTGTTTCATACTAAACATCATCGAATTTAGCAATATTTTGACGTTTATCATCCCCTTTTCTTTTATGTGATTTAAACAAAATATCATCAAATTAGGCAATATTTTGCCGTTTTTCCACGTTTTTGTGAATTTTCAGTTTATTGGTATTAATTCATTATATATACGATAAAAATGATGCAAACACGTAATTGATTAGATAATAAACTTAAATACTTCACCTTTAATCATCTATTTGTTTCTCGTTGAAATACTGACTAAGATATTGAAAAGGGGAGAAGTTCGGTTTTTATTGCATATATCGACGATTCAGCCGGATTAGAGCGGTTTTACGTGTACATCTTCCGTCGGTAATATAAACGGAAAATCAGGAACATTTTAGTTAATTCTAATGAAAACACATTGATTTTTATCATTTGTATTGGAAACAACATTGTCATATGTCTTTTCTTGGATCTAAATAATAGGAAACCTCGCTTTATGATTCGAAATTAAAATCCACAAATTTGGAATAGTAGTGACTCTCTTCACGTTTTTCATGTAGTTTGATGTTACGTAAATATATTCATTTTACCAATATTTCGATACTATTTCATGTAGTATCACGATATATGATTTGGCCTTCATATCTCAGATTTTCGCATAATATGGCATTTTAAGCAATTTTTCTTGCATTTTGTTTCATACTAAATAAACATCATCGAAATTAGCAATATTTTGACGTTTATCATCCCCTTTTCCTTTTTGTGATTTAAACAAAATATCATCGAATTAGGCAATATTTTGCCGTTTTTCCACGTTTTTGTGAATTTTCAGTTTATTGGTATTAATTCATTAAATATACGATAAAAATGATGCAAACACGTAATTGATTAGATAATAAACTTAAATACTTCACCTTTAATCATCTATTTGTTTCTCGTTGAAATACTGAGTAGGATATTGAAAAGGGGAGAAGTTCGGTTTTTATTGCATATATCGACGTTTCAGCCGGAATAGAGCGGTTTAACGTGTACATTTTCCATCGGTAATATAAACGGAAAATCAGGAACATTTTAGTTAATTCTAATAAAAACACATTGATTTTTATCATTTGTATTGGAAACAACATTGTCATATTTCTTTTCTCTGATCGAAATAATACGAAACCTCGCTCTATGATTCGAAGTTAAAATCCACAAATTTGTAATAATGGTGACTCTCTTCACGTTTTTCATGTAGTTTGATATTACGTAAATATATTCATTTTTACCAATATTTCGATACTATTTCATGTAGTATCACGATATGTGATTTGGCCTTCATATCTTATATTTTCGAATAATATTGCATTTTAAGCAAGTTTTCTTGCATTTTGTTTCATACTAAACATCATCGAATTTAGCAATATTTTGACGTTTATCATCCCCTTTTCTTTTATGTGATTTAAACAAAATATCATCAAATTAGGCAATATTTTGCCGTTTTTCCACGTTTTTGTGAATTTTCAGTTTATTGGTATTAATTCATTATATATACGATAAAAATGATGCAAACACGTAATTGATTAGATAATAAACTTAAATACTTCACCTTTAATCATCTATTTGTTTCTCGTTGAAATACTGACTAAGATATTGAAAAGGGGAGAAGTTCGGTTTTTATTGCATATATCGACGATTCAGCCGGATTAGAGCGGTTTTACGTGTACATCTTCCGTCGGTAATATAAACGGAAAATCAGGAACATTTTAGTTAATTCTAATGAAAACACATTGATTTTTATCATTTGTATTGGAAACAACATTGTCATATGTCTTTTCTTGGATCTAAATAATAGGAAACCTCGCTTTATGATTCGAATTTAAAATCCACAAATTTGGAATAGTAGTGACTCTCTTCACGTTTTTCATGTAGTTTGATGTTACGTAAATATATTCATTTTACCAATATTTCGATACTATTTCATGTAGTATCACGATATGTGATTTGGCCTTCATATCTCAGATTTTCGCATAATATGGCATTTTAAGCAATTTTTCTTGCATTTTGTTTCATACTAAATAAACATCATCGAATTTAGCAATATTTTGACGTATATCATCCCCTTTTCCTTTTTGTGATTTAAACAAAATATCATCGAATTAGGCAATATTTTCCCGTTTTTCCACGTTTTTGTGAATTTTCAGTTTATTGGTATTAATTCATTAAATATACGATAAAAATGATGCAAACACGTAATTGATTAGATAATAAACTTAAATACTTCACCTTTAATCATCTATTTGTTTCTCGTTGAAATACTGAGTAGGATATTGAAAAGGGGAGAAGTTCGGTTTTTATTGCATATATCGACGTTTCAGCCGGAATAGAGCGGTTTAACGTGTACATTTTCCATCGGTAATATAAACGGAAAATCAGGAACATTTTAGTTAATTCTAATAAAAACACATTGATTTTTATCATTTGTATTGGAAACAACATTGTCATATGTCTTTTCTTGGATCGAAATAATACGAAACCTCGCTCTATGATTCGAAGTAAAAATCCACAAATTTGTAATAATGGTGACTCTCTTCACGTTTTTCATGTAGTTTGATATTACGTAAATATATTCATTTTTACCAATATTTCGATACTATTTCATGTAGTATCACGATATGTGATTTGGCCTTCATATCTTATATTTTCGAATAATATTGCATTTTAAGCAAGTTTTCTTGCATTTTGTTTCATACTAAACATCATCGAATTTAGCAATATTTTGACGTTTATCATCCCCTTTTGTTTTATGTAATTTAAACAAAATATCATCGAATTAGGCAATATTTTGCCGTTTTTCCATGTTTTTGTGAATTTTCAGTTTATTGGTATTAATTCATTAAATATACGATAAAAATGATGCAAACACGTAATTGATTAGATAATAAACTTAAATACTTCACCTTTAATCATCTATTTGTTTCTCGTTGAAATACTGACTAAGATATTGAAAAGGGGAGAAGTTCGGTTTTTATTGCATATATCGACGATTCAGCCGGATTAGAGCGGTTTTACGTGTACATCTTCCGTCGGTAATATAAACGGAAAATCAGGAACATTTTAGTTAATTCTAATGAAAACACATTGATTTTTATCATTTGTATTGGAAACAACATTGTCATATGTCTTTTCTTGGATCTAAATAATAGGAAACCTCGCTTTATGATTCGAAATTAAAATCCACAAATTTGGAATAGTAGTGACTCTCTTCACGTTTTTCATGTAGTTTGATGTTACGTAAATATATTCATTTTACCAATATTTCGATACTATTTCATGTAGTATCACGATATGTGATTTGGCCTTCATATCTCAGATTTTCGCATAATATGGCATTTTAAGCAATTTTTCTTGCATTTTGTTTCATACTAAATAAACATCATCGAATATAGCAATATTTTGACGTATATCATCCCCTTTTCCTTTTTGTGATTTAAACAAAATATCATCGAATTAGGCAATATTTTCCCGTTTTTCCACGTTTTTGTGAATTTTCAGTTTATTGGTATTAATTCATTAAATATACGATAAAAATGATGCAAACACGTAATTGATTAGATAATAAACTTAAATACTTCACCTTTAATCATCTATTTGTTTCTCGTTGAAATACTGAGTAGGATATTGAAAAGGGGAGAAGTTCGGTTTTTATTGCATATATCGACGTTTCAGCCGGAATAGAGCGGTTTAACGTATACATTTTCCATCGGTAATATAAACGGAAAATCAGGAACATTTTAGTTAATTCTAATAAAAACACATTGATTTTTATCATTTGTATTGGAAACAACATTGTCATATGTCTTTTCTTGGATCGAAATAATACGAAACCTCGCTCTATGATTCGAAGTTAAAATCCACAAATTTGTAATAATGGTGACTCTCTTCACGTTTTTCATGTAGTTTGATATTACGTAAATATATTCATTTTTACCAATATTTCGATACTATTTCATGTAGTATCACGATATGTGATTTGGCCTTCATATCTTATATTTTCGAATAATATTGCATTTTAAGCAAGTTTTCTTGCATTTTGTTTCATACTAAACATCATCGAATTTAGCAATATTTTGACGTTTATCATCCCCTTTTCTTTTATGTGATTTAAACAAAATATCATCGAATTAGGCAATATTTTGCCGTTTTTCCACGTTTTTGTGAATTTTCAGTTTATTGGTATTAATTCATTAAATATACGATAAAAATGATGCAAACACGTAATTGATTAGATAATAAACTTAAATACTTCACCTTTAATCATCTATTTGTTTCTCGTTGAAATACTGACTAAGATATTGAAAAGGGGAGAAGTTCGGTTTTTATTGCATATATCGACGATTCAGCCGGATTAGAGCGGTTTTACGTGTACATCTTCCGTCGGTAATATAAACGGAAAATCAGGAACATTTTAGTTAATTCTAATGAAAACACATTGATTTTTATCATTTGTATTGGAAACAACATTGTCATATGTCTTTTCTTGGATCTAAATAATAGGAAACCTCGCTTTATGATTCGAAGTTAAAATCCACAAATTTGGAATAGTAGTGACTCTCTTCACGTTTTTCATGTAGTTTGATGTTACGTAAATATATTCATTTTACCAATATTTCGATACTATTTCATGTAGTATCACGATATGTGATTTGGCCTTCATATCTCAGATTTTCGCATAATATGGCATTTTAAGCAATTTTTCTTGCATTTTGTTTCATACTAAATAAACATCATCGAATTTAGCAATATTTTGACGTTTATCATCCCCTTTTCCTTTTTGTGATTTAAACAAAATATCATCGAATTAGGCAATATTTTGCCGTTTTTCCACGTTTTTGTGAATTTTCAGTTTATTGGTATTAATTCATTAAATATACGATAAAAATGATGCAAACACGTAATTGATTAGATAATAAACTTAAATACTTCACCTTTAATCATCTATTTGTTTCTCGTTAAAATACTGAGTAGGATATTGAAAAGGGGAGAAGTTCGGTTTTTATTGCATATATCGACGTTTCAGCCGGAATAGAGCGGTTTAACGTTTACATTTTCCATCGGTAATATAAACGGAAAATCAGGAACATTTTAGTTAATTCTAATAAAAACACATTGATTTTTATCATTTGTATTGGAAACAACATTGTCATATGTCTTTTCTTGGATCTAAATAACACGAAACCTCGCTCTATGATTCGAAGTTAAAATCCACAAATTTGTAATAATGGTGACTCTCTTCACGTTTTTCATGTAGTTTGATATTACGTAAATATATTCATTTTTACCAATATTTCGATACTATTTCATGTAGTATCACGATATGTGATTTGGCCTTCATATCTTATATTTTCGACTAATATTGCATTTTAAGCAAGTTTTCTTGCATTTTGTTTCATACTAAACATCATCGAATTTAGCAATATTTTGACGTTTATCATCCCCTTTTCTTTTATGTGATTTAAACAAAATATCATCGAATTAGGCAATATTTTGCCGTTTTTCCACGTTTTTGTGAATTTTCAGTTTATTGGTATTAATTCATTAAATATACGATAAAAATGATGCAAACACGTAATTGATTAGATAATAAACTTAAATACTTCACCTTTAATCATCTATTTGTTTCTCGTTGAAATACTGATTAAGATATTGAAAAGGGGAGAAGTTCGGTTTTTATTGCATATATCGACGATTCAGCCGGATTAGAGCGGTTTTACGTGTACATCTTCCGTCGGTAATATAAACGGAAAATCAGGAACATTTTAGTTAATTCTAATGAAAACACATTGATTTTTATCATTTGTATTGGAAACAACATTGTCATATGTCTTTTCTTGGATCTAAATAATACGAAACCCCGCTTTATGATTCGAAGTTAAAATCCACAAATTTGGAATAGTAGTGACTCTCTTCACGTTTTTCATGTAGTTTGATGTTACGGAAATATATTCATTTTACCAATATTTCGAACCTATTTCATGTAGTATCACGATATGTGATTTGGCCTTCATATCTCAGATTTTCGCATAATATGGCATTTTAAGCAATTTTTCTTGTATTTTGTTTCATACTAAATAAACATCATCGAATTTAGCAATATTTTGACGTATATCATCCCCTTTTCTTTTATGTGCTTTAAACAAAATATCATCGAATTAGGCAATATTTTGCCGTTTTTCCACGTTTTTGTGAATTTTCAGTTTATTGGTATTAATTCATTAAATATACGATAAAAATGATGAAAACACGTAATTGATTAGATAATAAACTTAAATACTTCACCTTTAATCATCTATTTGTTTCTCGTTGAAATACTGACTAAGATATTGAAAAGGGGAGAAGTTCGGTTTTTATTGCATATATCGACGATTCAGCCGGATTAGAGCGGTTTTACGTGTACATCTTCCGTCGGTAATATAAACGGAAAATCAGGAACATTTTAGTTAATTCTAATGAAAACACATAGATTTTTATCATTTGTATTGGAAACAACATTGTCATATGTCTTTTCTTGGATCTAAATAATACGAAACCTCGCTTTATGATTCGAAGTTAAAATCCACAAATTTGGAATAGTAGTGACTCTCTTCACGTTTTTCATGTAGTTTGATGTTACGTAAATATATTCATTTTACCAATAATTCGATACTATTTCATGTAGTATCACGATATGTGATTTGGCCTTCATATCTCAGATTTTCGCATAATATGGCATTTTAAGCAATTTTTCTTGCATTTTGTTTCATACTAAATAAACATCATCGAATTTAGCAATATTTTGACGTTTATCATCCCCTTTTCCTTTTTGTGATTTAAACAAAATATCATCGAATTAGGCAATATTTTGCCGTTTTTCCACGTTTTTGTGAATTTTCAGTTTATTGGTATTAATTCATTAAATATACGATAAAAATGATGCAAACACGTAATTGATTAGATAATAAACTTAAATACTTCACCTTTAATCATCTATTTGTTTCTCGTTGAAATACTGAGTAGGATATTGAAAAGGGGAGAAGTTCGGTTTTTATTGCATATATCGACGTTTCAGCCGGAATAGAGCGGTTTAACGTGTACATTTTCCATCGGTAATATAAACGGAAAATCAGGAACATTTTAGTTAATTATAATAAAAACACATTGATTTTTATCATTTGTATTGGAAACAACATTGTCATATGTCTTTTCTTGTATCTAAATAATACGAAACCTCGCTCTATGATTCGAAGTTAAAATCCACAAATTTGTAATAATGGTGACTCTCTTCACGTTTTTCATGTAGTTTTATATTACGTAAATATATTCATTTTTACCAATATTTCGATACTATTTCATGTAGTATCACGATATGTGATTTGGCCTTCATATCTTATATTTTCGACTAATATTGCATTTTAAGCAAGTTTTCTTGCATTTTGTTTCATACTAAACATCATCGAATTTAGCAATATTTTGACGTTTATCATCCCCTTTTCTTTTGTGTGATTTAAACAAAATATCATCGAATTAGGCAATATTTTGCCGTTTTTCCACGTTTTTGTGAATTTTCAGTTTATTGGTATTAATTCATTAAATATACGATAAAAATGATGCAAACACGTAATTGATTAGATAATAAACTTAAATACTTCACCTTTAATCATCTATTTGTTTCTCGTTGAAATACTGAGTAAGATATTGAAAAGGGGAGAAGTTCGGTTTTTATTGAATATATCGACGTTTCAGCCGGAATAGAGCGGTTTTACGTGTACGCTTTCCGTCGGTAATATAAACGAAAATTCAGGAACATTTTAGTTAATTCTAATGAAAACACATTGATTTTTATCATTTGTATTGGAAATATTATTGTCATATGTCTTTTCTTGGATCTAAATAATACGAAACCTCGCTCTATGATTCGAAGTTAAAATCCAGACATTTGGAATAATAGTGACTCTCTTCACTTTTTTCATGTAGTTTGATATTACGTAAATATATTCATTTTTACCAATATTTCGATACTATTTCATGTAGTATCACGATATGTGATTTGGCCTTCATATCTCATTTTTTCGAATAATTTAGCATTTTAAGCAAGTTTTCTTGCATTTTGTTTTCATATTTAACATCGTCTAATTTAGCAATATTTTGACGTTTATCATTCCTTTTTCCTTTATGTGATTTAAACAAAATATCATCGAATTAGGCAATATTTTGCCGTTTTTCTACGTTTTTGTGAATTTTCAGTTTATTGGTATTAATTCATTAAATACACGATAAAAATGATGCAAACACGTAATTGATTAGATAATAAACTTAAATACTTCACCTTTAATCATCTATTTGTTTCTCGTTGAAATACTGACTAAGATATTGAAAAGGGGAGAAGTTCGGTTTTTATTGCATATATCGACGATTCAGCCGGATTAGAGCGGTTTTACGTGTACATCTTCCGTCGGTAATATAAACGGAAAATCAGGAACATTTTAGTTAATTCTAATGAAAACACATTGATTTTTATCATTTGTATTGGAAACAACATTGTCCTATGTCTTTTCTTGGATCTAAATAATACGAAACCTCGCTTTATGATTCGAAGTTAAAATCCACAAATTTGGAATAATAGTGACTCTCTTCACGTTTTTCATGTAGTTTGATGTTACGTAAATATATTCATTTTACCAATATTTCGATACTATTTCATGTAGTATCACGATATGTGATTTGGCCTTCATATCTCAGATTTTCGCATAATATGGCAATTTAAGCAATTTTTCTTGCATTTTGTTTCATACTAAATAAACATCATCGAATTTAGCAATATTTTGACGTTTATCATCCCCTTTTCCTTTTTGTGATTTAAACAAAATATCATCGAATTAGGCAATATTTTGCCGTTTTTCCACGTTTTTGTGAATTTTCAGTTTATTGGTATTAATTCATTAAATATACGATAAAAATGATGCAAACACGTAATTGATTAGATAATAAACTTAAATACTTCACCTTTAATCATCTATTTGTTTCTCGTTGAAATACTGAGTAAGATATTGAAAAGGGGAGAAGTTCGGTTTTTATTGCATATATCGACGTTTCAGCCGGAATAGAGCGGTTTTACGTGTACGTTTTCCATCGGTAATATAAACGGAAAATCAGGAACATTTTAGTTAATTCTAATGAAAACACATTGATTTTTATCATTTGTATTGGAAACAACATTGTCATATGTCTTTTCTTGGATCGAAATAATATGAAACCTCGCTCTATGATTCGAAGTTAAAATCCTCAAATTTGGAATAATATTGACTTTTTTCACGTTTTTTATGTAGTTTGATATTACGTAAATATATTTATTTTTACCAATATTTCGATACTATTTCATGTAGTATCACGATATGTGATTTGGGCTTCATATCTCAGATTTTCGCATAATATTGCATTTTAAGCAAGCTTTCTTGCATTTCGTTTCGTACTAAACATCATCGAATTTAGCAATATTTTGACGTTTATCATCCCCTTTTCCTTTATGTGATTTAAACAAAATATCATCGAATTAGGCAATATTTTGCCGTTTTTCCACGTTTTTGCGAATTTTCAGTTTATTGGTATTAATTCATTAAATATACGATAAAAATGATGCAAACACGTAATTGATTAGATAATAAACTTAAATACTTCACCTTTAATCATCTATTTGTTTCTCGTTGAAATACTGAGTAGGATATTGAAAAGGGGAGAAGTTCGGTTTTTATTGCATATATCGACGTTTCAGCAGGAATAGAGCGGTTTAACGTGTACATTTTCCATCGGTAATATAAACGGAAAATCAGGAACATTTTAGTTAATTCTAATAAAAACACATTGATTTTTATCATTTGTATTGGAAACAACATTGTCATATGTCTTTTCTTGGATCTAAATAATACGAAACCTCGCTCTATGATTCGAAGTTAAAATCCACAAATTTGTAATAATGGTGACTCTCTTCACGTTTTTCATGTAGTTTGATATTACGTAAATATATTCATTTTTACTAATATTTCGATACTATTTCATGTAGTATCACGATATGTGATTTGGCCTTCATATCTTATATTTTCGAATAATATTGCATTTTAAGCAAGTTTTCTTGCATTTTGTTTCATACTAAACATCATCGAATTTAGCAATATTTTGACGTTTATCATCCCCTTTTCTTTTATGTGATTTAAACAAAATATCATCGAATTAGGCAATATTTTGCCGTTTTTCCACGTTTTTGTGAATTTTCAGTTTATTGGTATTAATTCATTAAATATACGATAAAAATGATGCAAACACGTAATTGATTAGATAATAAACTTAAATACTTCACCTTTAATCATCTATTTGTTTCTCGTTGAAATACTGATTAAGATATTGAAAAGGGGAGAAGTTCGGTTTTTATTGCATATATCGACGATTCAGCCGGATTAGAGCGGTTTTACGTGTACATCTTCCGTCGGTAATATAAACGGAAAATCAGGAACATTTTAGTTAATTCTAATGAAAACACATTGATTTTTATCATTTGTATTGGAAACAACATTGTCATATGTCTTTTCTTGGATCTAAATAATACGAAACCCCGCTTTATGATTCGAAGTTAAAATCCACAAATTTGGAATAGTAGTGACTCTCTTCACGTTTTTCATGTAGTTTGATGTTACGTAAATATATTCATTTTACCAATATTTCGATACTATTTCATGTAGTATCACGATATGTGATTTGGCCTTCATATCTCAGATTTTCGCATAATATGGCATTTTAAGCAATTTTTCTTGTATTTTGTTTCATACTAAATAAACATCATCGAATTTAGCAATATTTTGACGTATATCATCCCCTTTTCTTTTATGTGCTTTAAACAAAATATCATCGAATTAGGCAATATTTTGCCGTTTTTCCACGTTTTTGTGAATTTTCAGTTTATTGGTATTAATTCATTAAATATACGATAAAAATGATGAAAACACGTAATTGATTAGATAATAAACTTAAATACTTCACCTTTAATCATCTATTTGTTTCTCGTTGAAATACTGACTAAGATATTGAAAAGGGGAGAAGTTCGGTTTTTATTGCATATATCGACGATTCAGCCGGATTAGAGCGGTTTTACGTGTACATCTTCCGTCGGTAATATAAACGGAAAATCAGGAACATTTTAGTTAATTCTAATGAAAACACATAGATTTTTATCATTTGTATTGGAAACAACATTGTCATATGTCTTTTCTTGGATCTAAATAATACGAAACCTCGCTTTATGATTCGAAGTTAAAATCCACAAATTTGGAATAGTAGTGACTCTCTTCACGTTTTTCATGTAGTTTGATGTTACGTAAATATATTCATTTTACCAATAATTCGATACTATTTCATGTAGTATCACGATATGTGATTTGGCCTTCATATCTCAGATTTTCGCATAATATGGCATTTTAAGCAATTTTTCTTGCATTTTGTTTCATACTAAATAAACATCATCGAATTTAGCAATATTTTGACGTTTATCATCCCCTTTTCCTTTTTGTGATTTAAACAAAATATCATCGAATTAGGCAATATTTGCCGTTTTTCCACGTTTTTGTGAATTTTCAGTTTATTGGTATTAATTCATTAAATATACGATAAAAATGATGCAAACACGTAATTGATTAGATAATAAACTTAAATACTTCACCTTTAATCATCTATTTGTTTCTCGTTGAAATACTGAGTAGGATATTGAAAAGGGGAGAAGTTCGGTTTTTATTGCATATATCGACGTTTCAGCCGGAATAGAGCGGTTTAACGTGTACATTTTCCATCGGTAATATAAACGGAAAATCAGGAACATTTTAGTTAATTATAATAAAAACACATTGATTTTTATCATTTGTATTGGAAACAACATTGTCATATGTCTTTTCTTGTATCTAAATAATACGAAACCTCGCTCTATGATTCGAAGTTAAAATCCACAAATTTGTAATAATGGTGACTCTCTTCACGTTTTTCATGTAGTTTTATATTACGTAAATATATTCATTTTTACCAATATTTCGATACTATTTCATGTAGTATCACGATATGTGATTTGGCCTTCATATCTTATATTTTCGACTAATATTGCATTTTAAGCAAGTTTTCTTGCATTTTGTTTCATACTAAACATCATCGAATTTAGCAATATTTTGACGTTTATCATCCCCTTTTCCTTTATGTGATTTAAACAAAATATCATCGAATTAGGCAATATTTTGCCGTTTTTCCACGTTTTTGTGAATTTTCAGTTTATTGGTATTAATTCATTAAATATACGATAAAAATGATGCAAACACGTAATTGATTAGATAATAAACTTAAATACTTCACCTTTAATCATCTATTTGTTTCTCGTTGAAATACTGAGTAAGATATTGAAAAGGGGAGAAGTTCGGTTTTTATTGAATATATCGACGTTTCAGCCGGAATAGAGCGGTTTTACGTGTACGCTTTCCGTCGGTAATATAAACGAAAATTCAGGAACATTTTAGTTAATTCTAATGAAAACACATTGATTTTTATCATTTGTATTGGAAATATTATTGTCATATGTCTTTTCTTGGATCTAAATAATACGAAACCTCGCTCTATGATTCGAAGTTAAAATCCAGACATTTGGAATAATAGTGACTCTCTTCACTTTTTTCATGTAGTTTGATATTACGTAAATATATTCATTTTTACCAATATTTTGATACTATTTCATGTAGTATCACGATATGTGATTTGGCCTTCATATCTCATTTTTTCGAATAATTTAGCATTTTAAGCAAGTTTTCTTGCATTTTGTTTTCATATTTAACATCGTCTAATTTAGCAATATTTTGACGTTTATCATTCCTTTTTCCTTTATGTGATTTAAACAAAATATCATCGAATTAGGCAATATTTTGCCGTTTTTCCACGTTTTTGTGAATTTTCAGTTTATTGGTATTAATTCATTAAATACACGATAAAAATGATGCAAACACGTAATTGATTAGATAATAAACTTAAATACTTCACCTTTAATCATCTATTTGTTTCTCGTTGAAATACTGACTAAGATATTGAAAAGGGGAGAAGTTCGGTTTTTATTGCATATATCGACGATTCAGCCGGATTAGAGCGGTTTTACGTGTACATCTTCCGTCGGTAATATAAACGGAAAATCAGGAACATTTTAGTTAATTCTAATGAA